>NW_026292240.1:0-110987 GCF_023091745.1 Budorcas taxicolor | reverse complement strand
AATCTGCATTTTGCTTCCCACACCTCAGGAGAAAGAGGGTGCAATGCACAGGCCAATCACTCAGGCCATAGTTCAAAGAAAAGATTTATTCATCACCTGGGCCTTGAGGCTTGAGGCTGCTGTCAACACTAAGACTAAATACCAGTGAGAAACTGTTCTCTCCAAAGCCGAATCCTTACCCTAACCCGTAACAGTACTCTGAAAATTTCTAAGGCGGTTACAATCACCCAATGGCATGTTCAGCAATTAGAGCACTACTGGTGCCTGAGACTCTCGATGTGAAACAAAGACTTGGTGGGTAGAAGAGAGGACACACTGGCTACTACTGTGGACAGGGACTCAAGTCAGACAGAGCTACATCTTGACCCCATCCAGCAGTGGTGACTAGCTTGGGCATTTAACTTCCCATCTCTGAGCACCACATTTCCTCACACACAAAATTGAATATTATTATCTAATTTATCAATTTTTGTATAGATTACATGAGAAAACAGACTGAAAAGCTTAGTATAAGAACTAAAACAAATTCTGCGACAGAGAACACCGCAGCATGACTCCCTCTGACATACTTACTGTTCCCCAGAACAGTTCTGGGAGAGAAGGGTCTGCCAGGACTTCACATGCTGTGTCAATTACATCCTGTTGAGGAGGGAAGAAGAAAATGGCTTATTTTTCCTGGTTGAACCAGTCTTTTAGCTGCATTCTATTAAAATAAAAATATGAATAATGCCTTCATATACTATGTCAGAAAGAATTCTGGGATTAAAAAGGAATTGTAAGATGGTAAGCAAATTAACCTTTCTGAACTTCAAATTCTAACAGGGTGAAAATATTACCTGCTTCACAATGTTGTCCTAAGGATTAAATGTACAGGGATACAAACTGCAAATCTTACAATGCATGTAAATGTGAGGTACTACTAGGCCCAGCTTAGCTGAACCATCCCCCCATCTACTCTGTCCGTGGAAAAATTACCTTTTACAAAAGTGGTCCCTGGTGCCATAAGTCTGGGATGCTGCTCTAGGGAACTAGTGGATGGAGACAATGATGTGGTTTGTGGCTACCATAATTAACAGCACAGCTACAGACTAAAAGAAATCTGACATATTCATCAACCAATAATATATGGATCTAATTTATTTAGATCTTAATACAAACTTATAATAAACTCACGACATTTACAACTAGAAATTTGAGTCCTACCTTATTTGAAGATACGTTTTTCTAGATATGATAAAGGTTGTGAAGCTTCACTAAAATATTCGTATTAAGTAAATACTGTCCAGGATTCACTTCAAAATAACCAAGGAGGTGGGAGGGAGGTTCAAGAGGCAAGAGATATATGTATACCTATGGCTGATTCATGTAGCTGTGTGGCAGAACCCACAATAGTGTAAAGTAATTATCCTCCTAAAAAAAAGTAACCAAGAGGGAAAGGGCAGAAATGAGTACAATCAGCTGTGCACTGATCATTTGGAAGCTGGTGATGGATCGTGAGGGTTCATTACACAAATCTGTCTCCTTCAGTATATCTTTAAAATATTTCATTTTTTAAAAATACTGCACAAGAATTTATTAGCATCCATGGATGTTTGGGACAAATGCACTACAGAGTAAAAAAACGGGTGGTAGAACAGTATATAGATTGTGACTCCATTTCTAAAGAACTACTATATTTTTACATTTGGAAGGGAATATATCAAACTGTTAACATAGGTTATCCTGTGTGGTGGGCTTACAGTTTTTTCTTTTTATCAGCACTTTCTGACTTTTAAATCACTAATATGCACCTTTTTATAATACATTAAGTGAAAAACAGCATTATACAGCAAATTATACTTGAAGTGTATGGGTCTGTGTTGTATCAGCTCCAAAGGAGTATTTTAGGAAGAAGACTCAAGCTGGGCAGTGTAGACAGTCTCATGAAAGCCGGACACTGACCTGCTGGTTGCCCAGGGTGTGCAGCTCCAGGGAGGTCAGGACAAAAGAAAGGAGTCCATAAACACACATGCACGCAGTACTGGTGGTACACTGTAACAACAAAGGAGTCAGGGGTAGTTCCGAGTAACAACACTCTCCTCCAGGCTCGGCGTAATCCCATCACATTAATGTAGTCTCTCTAAACAGATGGGAAGAGAACCTGAGGCTTCACAATTTTCCTAACTTAGTCCCAAAATCAGGAAGACAAAGGAAGAAAGGAGAAAGCAGGAGCTATACACATTACAATACAGTCAAGAACATCAAAAGGGAACCCTTTTCAAAATGATCAAAGTTTTCATGGGGTGGAAAACCACCTCCAGCCTACAAAAAGGACAGAGTTTCTATGTGCCGGTATGAATGAAGCAGCTGCCTCAACTGTCACTGAGATATATCAACGAGTGCCAACAAGTTGGCTAAGGTTTCATTCAGTATGTCAAAACAAACTGATTAAACCATGCCACTCAAACTAAGCCCCAACACAAGACTCAAAAAGAATTTCTAATTCATCCAGTTACAGTTGAATGAATAAGCCCTCTCCAAAGATTTATCCAGTCACTATGACCAAAGTTTTAAGAGATACTTAATGGCACAGCATACCACAATGGCAAAGGGTCAGACAGAGTAGGTTCAAGAGGGACCCACCAACTGCCAATTCATTATTCCTGTGGGCAAACACCATCCCTTCTCAGTTTCAATTTCCTAATATGTAAAACAGGGTAATAATTCCCAATACACAGAAGTGTTGTGAGGATCAAACAAGATACTGTGCAGAAAATGCTGAGAACAATGTCTATCACAATAAAGGCTCTATAAAGGTTACAAAATTATCATTGTTATCCCCATCACTGACAGTCATTATCACTGTAATAATGATTCATCAACGAGCATCCACCCTGCTCTTTGCCCACTCGCATGCTCACGTCATTTCCCCCACTGGCCAGCGAGCGGAGCAGTCGGGTCAAGTACTGAAAGACATTCAGTTGGATGGCTGTCCCCCCTATCTTCCGGACCACACTGCTTGTCTCTTCTGGATTCAGAGTGTGACGGAGGAGGGCCCATGCCAAGAGCACTGGGGCATGATGCGGAATGTCCCCAAAGGTCAACATCAAACGGTCCATATCCTAATGAAAAGAGGATACATCCGTGTCACTTAACACAAAGGGTCAAGACTCTCAGAGGATCTTTCACTATGCTTAGTAAGTCTTAATATTACAGTGGCCCCTCTCTCCCATTCTAACATTTTACTCTCCCAAGCCCCCAGCCACTTCATTAAGACCCTTCAATTACTCTTCCCTTTACCCACAATTTTCTCTCTTTTTAGTTGCATCAATTTAAGATGATAAAATATATGCTCAAATGGAAACTCCTAGAAAATGTCCCTGATCCTTCCAGAACTTTCTCAGATCTCTCATTTTCTATCTTTCTGTCCATCCTATCTCAATATTCTTCCCTATTCCTCTTCTTTCACATGCTGCATAAATGCAGACAACACCCAAGGTTCTGTCCTTGGGCCCCTTTTGTCCTTCTATCATCTCCCTGAGGGACTCTACTCTTTCTCAAAGATTGAACTATCACCGCTGTGCAAATAATTAATAAATCTCAGATTTCTTCCAAATCCAGTGAACTGCTTTTTTTAAAAACCATGTATTTATTATATATTTGACCACGCCCGGACTTAGCTGCAGCACACAGGACCCTGAATCTTCCCTGCGGCATGTGGTATCTTTAGTTCCAGCATGTGGGACCTTTAGTTGACTCAGGTGCAGTTCCCTGACCAAGGAGTGAAGCTGGGTCCCTTTGCCCTGGGTGCTTGGGAGATTTAGTCACTGGACCACCAGGGAAGTCCCTTAATTAACAGTATAGAACCACAAATTCCACAATAAGGAAAATTTTATGTGGCAATATAGTTGAGTGGTTAAAAGCTTACTACTAACTACATAAACAGTCTGAAAAAATAAGAGGCTGTTTCAAGTTCACCTGACAAATAAGTCCATCCTGGGCAAACTGGTGCAGTTCTCTTCTGTCATCCAAAGCACACTTATGCAAGGATTCAATATCCATGCCTTCCACCAGGATAAGGGCACTGAAGTAGCTAGAAAAAAAACAGTATCATGGTGTCATACATGCTATTCTAAACCTCAATGGAGAATAAGGTAAAATGTAAGACACTTCAGCATCAAAAACACTGAGTTATTTTACATTCTTTTTTCATATTCAAGACTTCTAAATTCAGTAGGTATTTTACACTTCCAGCACATCTCAATTTGACCAGACATATTTTACTTTTTGGCTATACCACATGGTTTGCAGAATTTTAGTTGGCCAGCCAGGGATTGCACCCGGGTCCTCAGCAGTGCGGAATCCTAACCTCTAGACCACCAGCGAATTTCCGTGACCAGCCTTATTTTATATTAGTTCAGTTTTAACTTTTATCTTTAAATTTTATGTATTTTTGGCCACATTGTGCAGCACGCAGGATCTCAGTTCCCTGACCAGGGATCAAACCTGTGCCCCCCCTGCAGTGGAAGCATAGAGTCCTAACCACTGCTCCACCAGGGAAGTCTACCAGCCATATTTTAAATGCTTGATAGTCTCACGTGGCTTCTGCCCACTGAAGCACAGATCCGGTACTAAATGTTTCTACAGCCAACAATTATATCTAGCCCAGATCAACTCACTGGTCAAATGTGTATCTTTGTTCACAGAGGAAACAGGCTCGAAATGTGGATATATCCATTTCCATAAAATGTAAAAGTCTATATACCCTATGACCTCAAAGAGGGCAGGGAACACACCTGTCCCATCTATCACTGTTTTCTCAGCACTTGCACTGTGCTTGGTCTATAAGTTGCTCAATGGATTTTTCACAGAAGGAAACAATGAACCCTTAGATGAAAAACAGTAAGTAACAGAATAGAATGAGATACTTATTTTGAGAAAAGATATCCCTTTCAATCCAAGTCTTTACTCCCTGAATGACCTGGAAGGTAGTAGTACACTCATCTATTTCCCCAGCCATTAGTGAAAAATGTATCTAGCCCCTCCCCTCACCCATTCACAAGACCACTCTAATATCAATGCTCTAAATACTGAATAAGTTCTAAGACTTCAATTCATTCACACTTACCCAATCCGATCCACAAAAGGATCCATGGTCTCATCCACCAGGTGCCTGTTAGTCTGCCTACTACCAAATCCTTGCTCTTTAAACATCTTGGTTAACACCAATAGGTCACCAGGTGCCATCTCAAAGTATGCATAATACAGGAAAATGATTTCTAGCAGCATGGACTGCTCCCGAAGGCACTGAACAAACCAGCGAGACACCTGGCGCTCAGTCTGCAAAACCAATGAAGAAAAGGGAGTGGGAGAGAGATGAAGTCAGATTTTAAACACATTTGAATCCTTACAGTTATTTTTATTAGGTAATACATGTATAAAAATAAAATTTAAAAAAGTCTTCTCCCTACAATTTCTGTTGCCCAGGTATCCAAATCTATCCCCAGAGGCAACCACTGCTGGAGGTATTTGTCTTTCCTTCCGGCAATATGCCATACACTTTCATTCATTCAGACTAGTGGCTGCTGGGGGCCAGGTGTCACAGACTAACTGCAAACTTCCTAGGTAGACAGAAATGTTTTGTATATTGATCACAAAGGTGGTTACTGCATATAAACATACAACTGCCAAAACTCAAAATGAGTGAATTTTACTGGATGCAAATTATACCTGAATAAAGCTGGGAGATGCTACAGATTACTCATTTCAAAATGTAAGTGTGGATGCATTTATGGAATAAACTCAAAGTGAAACTACTAGGTCAAGAAATATGTGCTTTTCAATTTTTAGATATTATCACAATGTTTTCCATTAAAAAATACAGAAATTCAAACAGTAAAATATAAGTGCCCATTATCCCAACCCTTGGATGTGAATGTTTATATATGTTCATATCATTTGCCTGTTTTTTCTTCAGTTTTGCTTATTGATTTATAGGCATTCTTTCTATTTAAGAAACCTTTGTGCTATGAATTTGTCTTTTGACTTTACTTATAGCACTATTTTTGGTGTTTTGCCTTATAAAAGTTTTTGATTTGATGCTGCTGAACTTATCTTTTAATAGCTTTTGAGTTTTACTTTTAAAAGTCTTATCCACTCCCCATAAAAACAAAATCACCTCCCATGTTTCTTCTAGTACTTCTATGGTTGAATTTTTAAAATTTAAATCATTGATCCCTGATTTTCCTCTGGTAGAAGGAATAAGAGAAAGAGATATAGTCGATTTTTCTCCAGATGGTTACCCAGTAGTTCCAACACTATTGACCTTTTACCATACACGAACTTCCTATCAGCATTTGGTCCATACTAGACATTCTACTTACTATGTGCTAGTCTTCAGTCTATTTACTCATGTACCAATGCCATCTTTAAATTATTTTAGTCTTATTTATAATAAAATTAATCTTCCTTTCTCAAAAATTTCCTGGTTACTGTTACTTATTTTTCGAATAAATATTAGAACTGTATGTCTAGTTCCAAAATAAATGGCAAAGCAAATACTTGTTAGTACTTTTTCTAGAATCAGGTTAAATAAGGTCTGACACTCAGTGCTGAATTTCCATTTTCAAGAGTGTGCCATGTCTTTCCATTTGGTTATGATATTCCTTTCAGCATTTTAAAGTTCTATTCGCTTAAATTCTGGATTGTCATAAGCTTATTCCTGAGAAATCTGTGCTTTTGTTCTATAAGTGAGCCCTTCTCTTCAATTAAATATTTTAAATAATTACTGTCTATATTTTGGCTGAATTGTTTTAATAAACATGTACTGTTTCCAAAACATAAAAGATTATATTCTAATTTATAAATCTATAAATGCAGATTCGTTTAAGATTTAGGATAAAGCAATTAGACTTAATGTCATACGCTTAATAGATGAGGATAATGAAGATGAAATCTTGGGTTGAGAGTTTCATTAACCATTAAGAGAATATTTCGGGTAAGAAAAAAAAATTAACTAATTGGGTTGACAAAGTCAAGAGAAAAGCCCAAATTAAGTACCATAGTTAATGTTTTGATTCATATGACATTTTCAAACTTTTCTAAAAAGTGATAATCTATAAATGTTTTAAGTTAGTAAGTAAATCAATAATTTAACCTGGAGCTCTATAAGCAAAGATACACAATTTTCCAGAGTTACAGGAGGGCCCAATAACCACATACCATGAGGTTTCCATGTGTCTCCCATGTTGGTGCTTCAGTTTTATAAAGCTCTTCAAACTGCTGTCTATATTTTGTAACTAGCTCCTTTTCCAATTTATCCACACAGTCGGCATATTCAACCTTAAAAAAATTCAAAACAGGGTAACTTGCATCTTTAGTAAAAGGTAAATATTCAAATGAACAGAAATATGAATAAATTATTGAAAAAGACTAAATTTTACAGGGTAAAGAGAACCAAGAGGACTAAATGGACTTACCCTATAGGGGTGTCTTTCATCTTGGAAATAAGTGAGAAGGTGTAAGACACAACGAAGAATACAGGTTCTTTCTTCATAGTAATAATCCGCAATCTGGGAAGAACCCAAAGATTCAAAATCAGTTACTCACCTCTGCATAGAAGATATTCAATTTTAAATTTACTGACAAAGAAATCACTTAAAAATGTGAAAGGAGAAGTTCCTGAAAAACTGCATATATAATTCCTTGAACTATATAAGAAATTACAGAAATGGAAACACAGTGTTAAGCCAAAAAAGCAAAAGATCTTCTTGAACTAGGATACAAGTACAGTCATACAAGATAAAAGGAATTATTTAATAATAAAAATAAGTTTTCTAGCATGATTTCTTATTTCAGCATTCAAGTAACAAATAATGCTATAAACTGACAGGCCAAATACATGAAAGCATATATAAAAATATCACTAGTGTATGTCCTAATTGCTTGCAACTGATGTTTAATGAGAACAGGAAACTACTTCAGAATTCATGGTCAAATTCCATGTTAAAATGAGATCCTATGCCCACTCTCACCATTTCTAGTCAACACAGGATTGAAAGTCCTAGCCACAGCCATCAGAGAAGAAAAAGAAAAAGTATCCAAATTGGAAAAGAAGTAAAATTGTCATTATATGCATCTGACATGATCCTATATATAGAAAACCCTAAGGATTCCACACAAAAACTACTGGAACTGATAAACAAATTCAGCAAGGTAGCAAAATACAAGATTAACATAAGAAATCTACTGCATTTCTTCACACTAACAATGAAATAATCAGGCAGGGAAAGTAAAAGAAAAAAACCCTTTTAAAACCACATCTAGATAATCAACAAGGATCTACGATAGAGCACAGGGAACTCTACTCAATATTCTATAATAACCTACATGGGAAAAGAACATGAAAAAGAATGGATATATACGTATTCATATAACTGAATAGCAAGAAGAGATAAGAAAGCCTTTCTCAGTGATCAGTGCAAAGAAATTTATGAAAACAATAGAATAGGAAAGACTAGAGAGCTCTTCAAGAAAATAGATACCAAGGGAACATTTCATGCAAAGATGGGCTCAACAAAGAACAGAAATGGTATGGACCTAACAGAGGCAGAAGATATCAAGAAGAGGTGGCAAGAATACACAGAAGAATTACACAAAAAAGATCTTCACAACCCAGATAATCACAATGGTATGATGACTCACCTAGAACCAGACATCCTGGAATGAGAAGTCAAGTGGGCCTTAGGAAGCATCTCTACAAACAAAGTTAGTGGAGGTGATGGAATTCCAGTTGAGCTATTTCAAATCCTGAAAGATGATGCTGTGAAAGTGGTGTACTCAATATGTCAGCAAATTTGGAAAACTCAGCAGCGGCCACAGGACTGGAAAAGCTCAGTTCTCATTCCAATCCCAAAGAAAGGCAATGCCAAACAATGCTCAAACTACTGCACAATTGCACTCATCTCACACGCTAGTAAAGTAATGCTCAAAATTCTCGAAGTCAGGCTTTAACAATACATGAACCTCCAGATGTTCAAGCTGGTTTTAGAAAAGGCAGAGGAATCAGAGATCAAATTGCCAACATCCGCTGGATCATCGAAAAAGCAAGAGAGTTCCAGAAAAACATCTATTTCTGCTTTATTGACTATGCCAAAGCCTTTGACTGTGTGGATCACAACACACTGTGGAAAATTCTGAAAGAGATGGAAATACCAGACCACCTGATCTGCCTCTTGAGAAATCTGTATGCAGGTCAGGAAGCAAGTTAGAACTAGACATGGAACAACAGACTGGTTCCAAACAGGAAAAGGAGTACGTCAAGGCTGTATATTGTCACCCTGCTTATTTAACTTATATGCAGAATACATCATGAGAAACGTTAGGCTGGATGAAGCACAGGCTGGAATCAAGATCGCTGGGAGAAATACCAATAACCTTAGATATGCAGATGACACCACCCTTATGGCAGAAAGCAAAGAACAACTAAAGAGCCTCTTGATGAATGTGAAAGAGGAGAGTAAAAAAGTTGGCTTAAAGCTCAACATTCAGAAAACGAAGATCACGGCATCCAGTCCCATCACTTTATGGCAAATAGATGGGGATACAGTGGAAACAGTGGCAGACTTTATTTTGGGGGGTCCAAAATCACTGCAGATGGTGATTGCAGCCATGAAATTAGAAGACGCTTACTCCTTGGAAGAAAAGTTATGACCAACCTAGATAGTATATTCAAAAGCAGAGACATTACTTTGCTAACAAAGGTCCATCTAGTCAAAGCTATGGTTTTTCCAGTAGTCGTGTATGGATGTGAGAGTTGGACTATAAAGAAAGCTGAGGGCTGAAGCATTGATGCTTTTGAACTGTGGTGTTGGAGAAGACTCTTGAGAGTCCCTTGGACTGCGAGGAGATACAACCAGTCCATGCTAAAGGAAATCAGTCCTGAATATTCATTGGAAGGAATGATGCTGAAGCTGAAACTTCAATACTCTGGCCACCTGATGCAAAGAACTGACTCACTGGAAAAGACCCTGAGGCTGGGAAAGATTGACAGCGTGAGGAGAAGGGGACAACAGAGGATGAGATGGCTGGATGGCATCAGCGACTCGATGGACATGAGTTTGAGTAAACTCTGGGTGTTGGTGATGGACAGGGAGGCCTGGTGTGCTGCAGTCCACGGGGTCACAAAGAGTCAGACATGACTGAGCGACTGAACTGAACTGATAACTGAATCACTGTGCTGTACACTTGAAACTAACACAATATTGTAAATCAACTATACTTCAATGTAAAATTTTCCAAAAAATTAATAAATAAAAAATCACACCAAAAAAATAAAATACTCAGGAACATACCTTACCAAAGAGGTGAAAAACTTATAAGCTGAGAACTATAAAATATGAAACACTGATAAAGGAAATTGAAGATGATTCAAAGAAATGGAAAGATATTCCATGCTCTTGGACTGGCAGAGTTAATATTATTACAATGGATTCTTTACTGTCTAAGCGACCAGGGAAGCCCATTAAAATAGCAATACTACCCCAAAACAATCTACAGATTTAATGAAATCCCTATGAAATTACCCATGACATTTCTCATAGAAGTAAAACAAATAATATTGAAATGTATATGGAACCATAAAAGACCCAGAATTGCCAAAGCAATTCTGAGGAAAAAGAACAAAACTGGAGGCATCACGTTCCCAAGTTTCAGACAATACTGCCAAGCTACAGTAACCAAACAGCGTTGCATTAGGACAAAAATCGACATATGATCAATGGAACAGAACAGAGAGCCCAGAAATAAACCCACACACCTACAGTCAATCTTCAAAAAAGGAGGCAAGAATATACAATGAAAAAAAGATAGTCTCTTTAGCAAGCGGTGTTGGGAAAGCTGAACAGCCACACGTAAATCAAGTTAGAAGTTACGATACTTCCTCATACCACACACAAAGATACACTCAAAATGTCATAGACTTAAATATAAAATATGATACCATAACAACTCCTAGAATAGAACAAAGGCAAAACATTCTCTGATATAAATTGTAGCAATGTTTTCAACACTTAGATCAGTCTCCAAAGGCAACAGAAATAAATAAAAGCAAAAATAAACAAATAGGACCTAAGCAAAGTCACAAGCTTTTGCATAGCAAAGAAAACCATAAACAAAATGAAAAGACAACTTTGGAGGTTGGGGGAAATAAAGAAATTAAAAAATTCAAATTAGTCCTACTGCATTTACACAGAGAGAAAAAATATCCATGGACCAGTTCCCATTTCCAGTGGCTGAAGAATCTGTCATGGAAAAAGGCTTCAGTTGGGTCCAGTGGAAAGCCTCTTGTTTCACAAATGAATTAATGAGCTTGTTCATTACGACATCAATGCTTACTCAACAAGAAGTCAAAGCCAGCAGTGCTCAGGAGAACTCGGTCAAGAAGCTGTTGCCCAATTTTACATCAAAGAATGGAAATGGTGACTAGCACTGACCTTCAGGATTAAGGCCTGGCTCTGCCTCTCATCTTGCAGCACCGTCTGAAGGAAGAAAGAGCAGTCAAAGAGCCATCTTACAAGCAAAATCAATTAACAAAGAAAAAGGTAAGCATCTTCACCTTATTCTTCAAGATTAAAACTGCTCATTCATCTCTGGATGTGTTTTTTACCTAAGTATATCCAAGTCTGTGCTTAAAATCCTGCCGCTCTCCTCTGGCCTGTTTTCTCATATGAAAAATCAGGGGCTGGAAAGGCTAGACGTTATCTCAGGTCCTTTTCAGCTCAGACACCCTGTGATTCTATGATTAACACATTAATCTTTGGCCTTTCAACCCCTCCACATCTGAGGATGGACACCAACTTAAGCATACCTCTTTTAAAGTTTACAAGGTTTTTCCTGAGAATGGCTGTATCTAATCACCCATCTCTGCTGCAGAGAACTGGTACCAAAACTATATGAAGTGTCTAAAATCAACAAGGAAAAGGACAAATGCAGGAGAAGGAAGCTGGACATAACTACAAACCTTTAGCGAGTCCCGAGTACCTCTGTAATCCTCTTGAAGGTAACACTGGAGTAACTGCACACTCTGTTCTTCATCAAGACCCTACAAACAGAAGCCATAAGGGAGGAACAGTCACCTCGAGTCAGAAACCACACAGAGCATGCAAAGCAACCTGAAGTTCTGTCCTCTGGAATGAACACAGAACTTGAATAAACAAAAATTCTTTTAAAAGATTTCATAAACGTAACAATTTTAACTCAATAGGAGAAAAAAGGAGCAGCCACTGACGTGCAATTTACAGCCAATTAAATTTACATGTCAGAAACAACTGTGCTCATTCACCAAGCAGATTAACATAGCATGATCTGGGTTTCCAAAATTAAAAGGAAGCAGCTATGTATTTAAATACAATCTAGTCAACTTGAACACCACAAGCGTGCTGAAGATGACTCTATGATGTGCAGTAAACAGGATCAGGCAATTTGACTTGTGGCTTTTAGCAAGAAGAGTTGCTGCCTGGGCATTTTTGAAATATAATATGCTCTATTTAACTCTAAAACTGAATCAAACTGAATTTTCACCAACAATCACTAACAGTAAAACCATGCATATCCACCTTACAGGTAATAAACTGAAGCCAGTGTTAATTTTTACTCACCAAAAACTTGCTGATTCTTAAACCCAGTTCCTTCAGTGGTGAAGCTACATCTTTACTAGCTTTCACTTTTTCAGCTGAACTTGGACTATGAAAAGAAGAGTGAATCATTTTTTCATTCTCAATGACTCTCTACGGGTTTTAAATGAAAATACTTAACCTTTCTCTGCTCTTTAGGTGCCTATAAAACACACACACACAAGTTCATCTCTACAGATTTTATAACACAAAACTATGTCTAAGTAATAAATATAGTATATGTCTGTTACAAACTATAGTTGTAATTACATTATTTGTAGTTATACTTAGTGACATTAATTATTTTGATCCTTAGAACTATCCTGGAAGGCAAACATTACTATCCCCATTTTGCAAATGGAATTACCAACACTTAGGAAGAATAAATAACTTACCAAAAATCTCACAGCTAATAAAGTTGACATGAAATTTAAAACCAGTCTGTTAGCATACATACATATATTACCTAGCTATGTCCACTGGGAAGGCCTAGATGCTACAACATCCCAGCAGCAGCGAACACACCCAGCACCCGGATCTTTATTTCTAACATCATTCTCTAATGAAAGGTATTAGGACTCCTTGGAGAATTGGCTGAGTCCAGAGCTGGGGTGGGGAAAAGACTAGATGAGCCTGGAGCATCTTGTAATGCCAAAGAGTAAGAAAATACTCAGAAAACAAGAGGATGGGGACAGAGCAAAAATCTGAAAGGATGCCCCATGGCCAAAGTTGGAACAGGTATAAACAAAGTATGAAATAAATGAGTCCATGATGATCTAAATAAATGAAAGAGTGAATACATATATACATAAAACAAACGGGGGAGAAGGGAACAATCCTCCTTACAGAAGAAGTTCAGTAACACACATACATGCTACCCCTTTCAGGAGGTGGTTTAATCCCACTACACCCCCAACACTCAAAGTAGGCTATACCAAGTGACTCACTTCTGATAAATAGAGGAGGGGAAGAGAAAAGTGACTTTACAGAGTAGACATCTGGCAAACGCTACCTTACCCAAGTGAGCAAGGTTAACATCACCAGTGACTTCATGTGGGTAACATGTATCCTCTGCCATGATATGGTAAGAATGAGACTTCACCACTGTGTATTCTTTCCAAAAACCCACCACCTCAATCTAACAATAGTAATAATAATAATAATAAATCATACAGTTCTAAATTGAAGGCATTATACTACAAAATACTTGACCAGTCTTCCTCAAAACTATTTGAAGTCATGAAAATCAAGGCAAAATTGATATACTGTCACAGCTAATAGCTAAGGGGACATGACAACTAAATATAATGTGATTCCCGGGTCTGAATCCTGAAATAGAAAGAGGACATTAAAAAAAAGTCTTTAATGGCTAAAAATCTGTGTTAAATTCAAATTAAGCCTGCAGTTTAAAAAGAAAAAAGTCTGTCAGACTTTAAATCTCATATTATTACAAAGGGAACGTTTATCTTAAAAAAAAGAAACTCATACCACAAATGCCCATTCTGTGAACTGAAGCATATTGTTGTTGGATTTGTTTTTTTAAGAGAGACTCACATTTCACAGAAAATTCACAACACAAAGGCTACTATAAAGTTAAACAACAAGTTCTGAAAGAGGCAACACAGAATGATGATTAAGAACACAGACACTGGAGTAAGACTGCCAGGTTCGAATCCTGGTTCTACCACTTACTAGCTGTGTGACCTTGGGCAAGTTACTTAACCTCTTTGTGTCTCAGTTGCCCCATCTGTAAAATGGAAACAATAATAAAAATACCTAAACGTGATCATATAGTGCTTATCTTCTTTAAGTTCATC
This sequence comes from Budorcas taxicolor, assembly GCF_023091745.1. Lineage (NCBI taxonomy): Eukaryota > Metazoa > Chordata > Mammalia > Artiodactyla > Bovidae > Budorcas > Budorcas taxicolor. Next base: position 96,520 of record NW_026292240.1, on the reverse strand, counting down.
TATCCTAGATACTTAGTATTTACAGATTAAAAAAAACATGATATCTAGGAGTTACTTCAATGTAACTATGGCAGAAGGGAAAAAAAAAGTTCTTCACTAACATAAGGGAATGAAGATGGAAGGCGACGATGTAATAAAATCAACAGGTGTTCAGAGATAGAAGGGAAGTGGGGGCAGCTTGGGAACCGTGAGGCATAACAGAATGAGATCTGGACTAGGGATTGAGAGAGTCTGGTCCTATAAGGTTTACTCTCTTTTTAACCACTTTATATTTTATTATTCTTTTCCACTGCCCAGCAAAAAAAAAAATCTATTCAAACAAAGAATAAAAATATTACCTATCTCAAAGAGCTGTTGCAAGGATTAAATAACTTACTTTAAGTCTAGTGCTTAGAGCAGTAATTGGTACACAATAAACAATACAGAAGTGTCAGCTGCTATTCTCCTTGGTCACTGCTATATCTTAGCATTTGGTGCTGACAGTTTCTCACACAAACATGATGGACTGAAATAAATATTAGGAGTATTAATTGAGTATTTAATAAAGCCTCATTCCCAATACTAGGGTTATACAACAGATTCGACAAAACTGTATTTCTAAAAGGATTTTCCTTTTCTTCAACAGACAGAAAAAAATGTGCCATACTCTTTTTCCCTGGTTAACCAAATTATGTTCTCTGGTCTAACTAACCCATTAATATCATAAAATCCTACATGAGGTGTATTATCATATGTGAAACAGATCGCCAGTCCAAGTTCAATGCATGAGACAGTGTGCTCAGGGCTGGTGCACTGGGATGACCCCGACGGATGGGATGGGGAGGGAGGGGGGTTCAGAATGGGGAACATATGTACACCCATGGCTGATTCACGGCAAAAACCACTACAATACTGTAAAGTAATTAGCCTCCAATTAAAATGAAACACAAAATAAAATAAAATCCTACATGAGGATGGTTTCATCTATCCCAGGTTCCTCGGGGAAATTATTCAAATGAGACCCACAGAATAGCCATACCTGGGAGGTTTATAGTAAGAAAGTCCTTCTAACAGCCGCTGCCAATGTTTATTCAGCTCTGCCTCAATCTGATTCTGGGAAAAAAAGAAGGAAGTTATACCAATGCGATTTTAATCAGATTCTACGATCACACTGAAGATAACATATTCCTTTGAGTCTTTTTAACATGTATCTTTCCCCACAGCTGAAATAATTTTGAATATAGAATTCTGTAGCCTGCTTTTCTTTGCTTAACATTCTAACATAATGATTTAACCTTATTATGAAAATCTTGATAAACATCCTTTCTAGTGGTTGCATAATATTTTATCAAGTGACTAGATCATAATTCATTTACCATTCTTCTAATATTAGATATACTTAAGCTGGCTGTAATTCTTTATTCATATGAATAATACTATGGTAAAGAGCTTATGCCCAAAATTTCTTCAGTACTTCTTTCTTTTAGATATATTCTCAGAAGTGGAATTATCAGAAGAGGGCATACAAAAAAAATATTAAAACTCTAGAAAAGATGTAACATTTATTATGTTAATTATAATCACAACACTAGTAATAACTGAACGTCATCTTAACACTTTAGGGCTTCCCATGTAGCTCAGCTGGTAAAGAATCCGCCTGCAACACAGGAGACGCCGGTTCCATTCCTGGGCAGGAAGATCCGCTGGAGAAGGGACAGGCTACCCACTCCAGCATTCTTGGGCTTCCCTGGTGGCTCAGCTGGTAAAGAATCTGCCTGCAGCGTGGGAGACCTGGGTTCGATCCCTGGGGTGGGAAGATCCCCTGGAGAAGGGAATGGCTACCCACTCCAGTAGTCTGGCCTGGAGAATTCCAGGAACTCTATAGTCCACGGGGTCGCAAAGAGTCGGACCACACTGAGCAACTTTCACTTTTGTTTTAACACTTTATCCTTACAGAGTCAGAAATGGGGGATGAACATGAAGAATTGTTCTTTACTAATTATACACTTGGAAATGCCCTAAAAACCTCAGCCTGTGACCTAAGCAGCTAGCTAAGTGGAAAAGGACGAAAAGGCAAGTCAGTATGAGATAGAGGAAAGATCTGAGAATCTTTCTTAGCCTGCAGTGGTAAAACGGTTTTTGTACCCCTACCCTCAGCAGCCAATCAAGCAGCACTGGTATCTTTTTAGAAAAGGAATCACTAAGATACAAAGAAAAGTAGAGACTTGGAAAACTTCAGCAACTAGGCTGTAAGACAATACTGCATTTCGGTAAAGAGAACTGGGGAATGCATAATGCTTCTTTTAGAAATATAATGGGAATTAATTTTAGGAATAAAAAAAGGTGTTTACTTCCTATTTCAAAGAGGAGGAAAATATTTTTGGGTAATAAAAGCTACACAAAGAACCACAGAATCCATCCAAGAACATACCACTTACCAGTTCTCTCAGAGCTGACCTTCCTAGCAGAATTGTCCACAGTTCTCTACTGCTCCTGAAAAATGATAGAAAGCAGAGGTAAGTTTCCTCTTTTGGAAAAAAAAAAGTATATTTTAGAATTAATGAAACATAGTAATTAATGAAATACAGTACATCTTCTACGCTAAGAAGATGCTTCAATTTAGTATTTCTGTCTCCTCCCTTTTCATTAATATGTAGTGACTAATAAGGAACAAAAATCTAGAAAAAGACTAATCTATTTCAGGACTCCCATCACCTCCAGAAATACATGACATAATGTACTTTCTCAATCAAGCAAAGTCTAACAGTCATTACAAATGGCACTCGTTCACTCACTCCTTAATGAATTCCCACTAGGTGGTATCTGCAGTGCTAAATACAGAAGCCAAATAAAAACACAGGAGAGGTGGGGCCAGGTCTTGGTGTCAAATGGTGGTCTCCAGCACAGCTCACCCCAATGAGTACTCCCTAGTACCTGTGCCACCAGTGTCCCTGACCCCACAGTGAGTCACAGTTGCCCTCCCACCCTGCCCGGCTTCCCAGAAAGACCCTCCAAGACGATCAGCTCATCACTCAACAACAGGCATATGAAGATTTCTGGAGAAATGTGCCATCTCTGGGAAATATGGAGACTGAGATGAAAAAAAAGTGAGTCCTTCAATAAAAGTACATCACAGCAAGACGACAAAAAGCGTGAAGGAACACGGTGAACCGGTGCATGTATCGCCCAGAACAGCCTCTGTCTTCTCTTTAGCATGGAGCCACAGAAGCAAATTCCGCTTCCTACATCATACTTTCATATATGCTTTGCTCAGATTCACCAACTATTACTTATTATTTTCTTTCTCCCTCTTTGCATCTGTATAATTATATATAATACAAACATGCATATATCTGCATATGTGTACACATGCACACATTTCCCCAAAACTATACAAAATCGTATTAGAGACACATTCCTTTATCTGTAAACATTTCAGTGTGTTTTTCCTAAAAGCAAGGACAACATCTTACACAGTCCAACTATCAAAACCAAGAAATTAGAACTTTCCTGGTAGTACAGTGGGTAAGAGTCCACCTGCCACAGAGGAAGGAGCCTGGCAAGCTACTCATTCCATGGGGTCGCAAAGAGTCGGACACAACCGCGCGACAAAGCACAGCACAGCCCAGTCAACGCAAGGGGCACGGGTTCAATCCCTGGTCTAGGAAGATTCCACGTGCCGTGGAGCAGCTAAGACTCTATACCACAACTACTAAAGCCTGCATGCCTGGAGCCTATGCTCTGCAGCGAGAAGCCACCGAAGCCCCCACACCGCAACAACGAGCTTCCCCCAGTTGCCGCAAGCAGAGGAAGCCCAAGTGCAGCAAAGAAGACTCAGCGCAGCCAATAAATAAATAAATGGGGAAAAAAACAAACTGATACCAGAAAAGAAAGCACGCATATGGTCCCTGCTCCCATCCAGTGAGCTCTTCAAATATACTCCCAACTATGCGCTAACTCCATTTCCTTCCCTCAGCCATGCCTTCGGAATTTCAGGAAAACTTGCTTTGTGTTTTGGTTTTTTTTAATCTACAATTAAATTTCAAAATGCAGCCATTAAGAAATTATCTCAAGAAAGGATTATAAAAAGCATAGGGATTATATTTGGGGAGATTCTAAGTAAGCCCTAGAAGAGTTACCTGAAACAATTAACACTGTTTGGAAAGCCTATCTTCAGAGAGAAGATGAAAAGGTCCTAATAAAATATATTAGACAGTTACCAAGAAGAATGCAAGTTATATAAACTATGAGGATAAATTGAAAAATCTTTTCCTCATCAAGGCAAAACACAAAGCACTAGCCCTATCTATTTAAAAATGGTCTTTCAGGATTTTTCCATCAAAAGAGGATTAAATTAGACATCTTAAAATCATAAATCTCTCCCCTAAGGGTTAACGCTATTAAGAAAACAACTTCGATTCGGCTGAATCAATAATCACCAACTCCCACAACTGCACTGTGGAATCACTATAAATCATTTTTCTGATAACAAGAAAGCATTCACTATTTTAAAATTAGGAGATTAGATCCAGTTGATGAAACAAGTATACCCTTTGTACTGATAAACTATATTAAAAGGTATGACTAAATCAAGCCCTAAGAAATTAAAGACAGAAGCAAGCTGTTTAAAGAAATGTATAGTAAATTTTTAAAGAATGCCTTTTGTAAAGACAATAAGCATCTAACCTATTTGTTTGGTAAATCTGACTTAGCAAAAAATAAAGGGAGGCTTTATTTAAAATGTCATATACTGAGCAACTTGACTTCGTTCACTTCTTACTTTATCACTGGAGAAGGAAACGGCAACCCACACCAGTATTCTTGCCTGGAGAATCCCATGCCCAGAGGAACCTGGCTGGACACGACTGAAGTGACTAAGCGGCAGCAGCACACTACTTTCACTTTACCCAAGACAGCTTCTGGTTTGCACCAAAAACATCAGGTATCTATCATATAATAAATAGCTAACAATGGGGCTAACAGTATCCCATAGTTAATGGAAAGAAATTTATTATTAACTGAAGGCTCTGGTATGCTCGAGTTAAATTACTCTTTCTGGATCGTACATCTTCCAATTTCAGAAGCGTGGGCACCAGTGAGCTCTAATTTATCGGCATTTGCCTTCAGAACTTTGATCTCTAGCTAAGCAGGTAGCATTGATTCCCAAGAGACTCAGAATACCACCACCTGTACTCAAGGACCACCTGCCAGGATCCAGAATTCTTTGTTTACTCAAATTCAAGCTGTGGGTTATTTGTTACACTAAAATCCATACAGTTCAAACAAACAATTTCCCAAAAGAGTGTTTCTCAGAATGAAGTTGGTCCTCAGGCCAAACAGCCAAATCAGCTGAAAACAATACAGTAACATTGCAGAACCCTGGTCATTCCCAGAACCACACTTTCTCAGAGGTTAGGCTTGGGAAATCTACATTTTAAAATCAATTCCTAAATCACCACTGCTGGAGGGCATCAGTTTGTCTCAGAGGAGCAGGTCAAAGACCTGGTCAGTATAGATTATTTTGCCTTTTATGTCTGACATATCGGCTTTTTTGGGGGGTGGAGAGGGGAGAAAAAGATTCTGCTACAAAACAAGACTGAAGTAATGCAGTAACTTTTATACTTACTAATTAAAAGAAGAAAATAGCTATTTCTTTAGAAATATTCTCATTTGCAAAACCAAGTCATAGCATGGTCTTTTTGTTATAAGGTGTCAAAAATAATGTTTATTGAATACAAGTTGGATAACAAGATGAGCCAACATTTACTGAGCAGTTATGTGGGGGACTGTGCTAGGTCTGTAATGCTTTGTCTTACTGAATATTTCAACTGACCTATGAGGCAAATACTATCCGTATCATCTCATCAGGAAACTAAGGTTTCAGAGTGGTTAAGTAACTTCTGTAAGGCCACAAAGCTAATATTTAATGGAACCAGGGCTTGAACCTAGGCTTGCAAGACTCCAAAGTTTAATCATTATAAGACAGGGCCTCAAGTTGCACCCAGGAATTCACTCTGCAAGCAGATAAAGACTGAGGTGAAGTTTTCTGTCCTACAGTGGTATATCATACTCTAATACCGGGGCTGGCACACAGCAGGCCACCTCAATGAGAAGCCTGCGCACCACAACAAAGAGTAGCCCCTGCTCACCACAACTGAAAAAAAAAAAAAAAGCCCACACAAAAGCAATGAAGACCAGCAGAGCAAAAACTAACAAATCAATTAAAAAAAAAAAAAAACAAAACTCCGAGTCCCTTTCAGACCTGCAAACTAACTGGAACAGAAAAACTAGAAAAAAAAAATTACATGCAGAAGTGCCAAGACATGGCAGAACAAAAGAGAAAACTGTACCTTATCAGAAAGGAAATCATCCTGGAAATGAGTGTTACTGGCTCCTCAATTCCTACACATTTATGATCTAGGAATAACGGAAACCAAATAAATCTAAGACCTTCACGACACTCATAAACTTAGTGATGGGAATGATAAAGGATGTTAAACATAACACATTCAGCTAAAAAGTAGAAAGTACCAAAGGGCAGGACCCTAACAATTAGACACTCAACAGACAAGACTGGAATTGTGATGTCCAATTCAAGCCTCAGGGTAACATTATCTACATATACTTTCAAGAAATGAAGTAAGTGCTACAGTATCTGTCATTTATTTGCACAATAAGTAAATAAATTTGAGCTAAGTACAAACTAAGGCACAGAAATTAAATAATTTGCCTCAAAAGTGAGATTCAAAAAATTTATTGACTTGCAGCCTAATGTTCTAGCAGACAACATGGAACTCCACTTCTCTAAAAGCTGGAGTAGGTGGAAATAGGAAATAATCAGAGATATCCACGTGGTTGGAAACCTTTGGATGAAAGCAACTAAGAGATTGGAAATACCACCAAAGTAAAAATCCCTTTCATTAAAGAAGCCGCCTTGCCCTGCAGGAGCTAAACTTTACCCAAGATCCACAAGGACTGTAACATAAGCCTGAGAAAAGGAAAGCACGGTGACCACGATGCTGCCCGACATTAAGAGCTGACATGACACAACGGCAGGAGGAAGAAGCAAACCGGTTCTCACAAAGTTCAGAAGCAGTTCAATGGACATTCCAAAGATGAAAATCTCACTCGAACAGAGAGGTGAAAGAAGTGACAAGTGGAATAAACATTTACTGAGAGTCTATTACTGCTCTTCTGGGTGTTGAGGCTACAGCAGTGAAGTGGACAAAAAAGTGGGGAGACGTTACTGGAACAAGGGGGGAAAAAAAGTGGCAGGGGCGGTTGGGCGGGACGGGTGGAAGGGAGAATGGAGAACACTTTGAAGCTGCAAGTGAGAGATGCAAGTGCGGCAATCCGGCTAAAGCTTCCGAGTGGGACACTCCAGCTGGGAGCTGGGTTTGTGAGTCATCTGTAAATTACAAGGTGCCTTCCCAGAGTTGTGGGAGTTCGAGACGATAACGCGGAGAACCAGAAAGCGCGTCGCCAGGGTTTGGCGCTAGTACGCTAGTAAGAACTGTCTTTTTAATATTTTCTCTTCCTGCCCTTTTAAAGCCCAGTAACAGCGCCCGGGATGCCGACTGAAGGAATCGGTGCAAGAGAAAACGACTAGATGGATGAATGAAAGAGCGGCGAAAAGGGCAGAAACCGCAAGGAGGTGGTTCCGCCACTCGCGAAACAGACCTCCCGGCGAGAGCACATGGCGGAACCGGGGGAGAGCCCGCCGGGCACGGGAGGCTGCGGCGGGGACCGGGTGGGGGCTCCCCCGGGCAACCGCGAAGCGCCCCGTCGCGCCTCGAGGGAGCGTCACACCGGACAGGAAGCGCGGGGAGGGGGGGAGGGGGCGCCGAGGGACGCGCCGCCGGGAGAGGGTAGGGAAGGAGAAGGGCCGGGTGAGGAGACGGGAGGCCGGCGCCTCGGGAAGGGGGGAGGCGCCGGCCCCCCTTTCACAGAAGTCGCCTCATATCGCCGCGCGCGGGGACCGTTTGGCCGTAACCGCCTCCCGTCCCGGCGCCCGTACACCTAGCCGGCCTTCATCCTGCCACTGCCGCCACATCTCGCCCTCAACTCCCGCCCCGGCTTGCGCTTGGTTTGGACCCCGCGCCTCAGTCATCCCCGCCGACTCGGCCCGCTCCGCACCTCACACACGGACCGCCGGCGGCAGCCGCCATCTTCGCGCGCGCGCGCGCCCCCAGCCCCGCCCCCAGACGCCACGCCCACGTGACCGCGCGCTTCCAGGGCGTGGACCGGGTTTTCGTCACGTGGGTGCGGGGGCGGGGCCAACATGGCGTTGCTGGGAGAGGTGAGGAACCCCAGGCAAGCGCGGCCGAGGCTGTGAGGGAGGTGGCAGAGGGGAGACGTCTACGCCGTGAGCGGGAAGTGGTGGAGGAAAGCCTGACGCCGACTCCCAGGCGGCATAGAGTGGCCTACAGTGGAGCTTCCCTTCTGGAGGGAGCCGGCAAGGCGAAGCTACCGCTGTCTGCCGGGCGGGGGTTAAAGGGCCAGAGTCCAAGGCGTCCCTAGTCACCCCGGTTTTCCGTGGGTCCGGAGTCTAGAGACATGACCCGAGAGTGCGCGCCCCCGACCCCTGGGTCCGGGGCTCCGCTGAGTGGCTCCGTGCTGGCAGAGGCGGCGGTGGTGTTCGTAGTGGTGCTGAGCATCCACGCAGCCGTGTGGGATCGATACTCGTGGTGCGCCGTGGCCCTCGCGGTGCAGGCCTTCTACGTTCAGTACAAATGGGACCGGCTCCTACAGCAGGGAAGCGCGGTCTTTCAGTTCCGAATGTCCGCGAACAGCGGCCTACTGCCCGCTTCGGTGGTCATGCCTTTGCTAGGACTGGTTATGAAGGAGCGCTGCCAGGCTGCGGGGAACCCATATTTCGAGCGGTTCGGAATTGTGGTGGCGGCCACGGGCATGGCAGTGGCCCTCTTCTCCTCAGTATTGGCCCTGGGCATCACTCGCCCGGTGCCCACCAACACCTGCGTCATCTCGGGCTTGGCTGGAGGCGTCATCATTTACATCATGAAGCACTCGCTGAGTGTTGGCGAGGTGATCGAGGTCCTGGAGGCCCTGCTGATCTTCGTGTACCTCAACATGATCCTCTTGTACCTGCTGCCTCGCTGCTTCACCCCTGGAGAGGCGCTGCTGGTCCTGGGTGGCATCAGCTTCATGCTCAACCAGCTCATCAAGCGCTCTCTCACTGTGGTGGAAAGCCAGGGGGACCCCTTGGACTTCTTCCTGCTCGTGGTAGTGGTAGGCATGGTGCTCATGGGCATCTTCTTCAGCACCCTCTTTGTATTCATGGACTCGGGCACCTGGGCCTCTTCCATCTTCTTCCACCTCATGACCTGCGTCCTGGGCCTTGGCGTCGTCCTGCCCTGGCTGCACCGCCTCATCTGCAGGAACCCCCTGCTGTGGCTTTTTCAATTCCTCTTCCAGACAGAGACCCGAGTCTACCTCCTAGCTTATTGGTGTCTGCTGGCCACTGCGGCCTGCCTGGTGGTTCTGTACCAGAATGCCAAGCGGTCATCTTCCGAGTCCAAGAAGCACCAGGCCTCCACCATCGCTCGAAAGTATTTCCACTTCATTGTGGTAGCCACCTACATCCCAGGTATCATCTTGGACCGGCCCTTGCTCTACGTGGCCGCCACCGTATGTCTGGCTGTCTTCATCTTCCTGGAGTATGTGCGCTATTTCCGCATCAAGCCCCTGGGCCATACCCTGCGAAGCCTTCTGTCCCTCTTCCTGGATGAACGAGACAGTGGGCCGCTCATCCTGACCCACATCTACCTGCTCCTAGGCATGTCTCTTCCCATCTGGTTAGTCCCCAGGCCCTGCACACAGAAGGGTAGCTTAGGAGGAGCCAGGGCCCTAGTGCCCTATGCAGGCGTCCTGGCCGTCGGTGTGGGTGACACTGTGGCCTCCATATTCGGCAGTACCATGGGGGAGATTCGCTGGCCTGGAACCAAAAAGACTTTTGAGGGAACCATGACATCTATATTTGCCCAGATCATTTCTGTAGCTCTGATCTTAATCTTTGACAGTGGAGTGGACCTGAACTACAGTTATGCTTGGATTTTGGGATCCATCAGCACCGTATCCCTCCTGGAAGCCTACACTACGCAGATAGACAATCTCCTTTTGCCTCTGTACCTCTTGATATTGCTGATGGCCTAGCTGCTGTGCATTAGCGATGGAGGAAGCAGGGACATGGGGAGGACCAATGGTCCCCAGAGCAGCCAGCCACTTGGGCTTGAAGAGCCAAGATAGGAAGAAGCAGATTTAATTTTTCAACTGATTCAGATTTAAAATAAAAATCAAAGCACTCCTGGTTTTAGTTTTGCTGATATTTAAAAATGCAAAAAGGCTTTAAAGTCTAGTGCACCAGCTCATAGAGCTTGAGTGTGCTATAGGGCCCCTGCCTTGCAATCCTTGAGGGGCCAGAGTAGACTCTGGAGGTAGTAGGGCAGAGGGGTTAACATTTCAGCTTCTGGTGTCAACTCTTGTCAGACTATTTGGCTGAATCACTTCTTAACTGTGCGAGTCACTTAATCTCTTTGGGTCTCAGTTCTCTTGCCTGCAAATGGGAATAGTAATAAGATCCTGCACCTCATGGGGTGAGGGTCTGGTGAAGTGACGTGAATGAGGTGTCCAGCCCAGGGCCTGCACATAAGTGCAAAAGGGCCACATCAGTGAGGGACAGTGTCTTTGTTACCCAAGACCAGTCATTAGCTCAACAAAAAGCCAAGCAAACCAAAGGTTATATGGGTTGTACTTGGAGAGTAGAATGACCCTACTCCTCTGGCTTCATTTGGAGGAGAGTCCAAGAGGAAAACAGCCAAGTACATGTGGTTTCTGCCATTTGGCTTAGGAAGAGCTGAGGGGGAGAGAGGGCATCTGTTTCTTGCACCCCTGGAAGGGCTGGAGGAAGAGGATCAGGTCCTGGATTGACTCCCTGTTTGAGCCAACCCCACCCTGCCTCAAGGCCTCTGCTGCCTGACTGAGTGGTGCTGATGATGGACAAGCTGGACAGCACAGTGTCCTTGTCCAAGTCCCTCCTGAGACCTCTTTGCCCTCCTGTTATGTCCACACCTGTGTGGGTCTCTTCTCTGAGCGAGCAATTAGAGCCAAGGGGGCTGTTGAAGCTTGAGTGTTCAGACTCGCTCTGCTGGGGAAGCCAGGGGTAGGCATGCTCCAGCCTCGCTCTCTGAGGACGGAGTCCAAGCTGCGTGGTTCCCCACTGTATCCCCCAGTGCCAGCACAGCCTGGCAGGTGGCCAGAACTCAGCAGACCTTCGTTGAGTGGATGAACATTTCCAATCAGTGAGAAGATAGCACAGCAGGTTTCTCAAAGGTTCTGCCCACTTCTCACCAGCCTAGCAGGGAGGGACCTAGCAGGAAGAGGTGAGAACTCTGCCGCACCAAGGCTGGAAGCAAGCAGCCGGGCGCTGGGAGCTTGTGCTTCTGCCTGGGCGTCACCAGCAGGCCCTTCTCAGAGGAGGGTATTGAGACATTCCTCTGGCCTCAAAGAAGCGTTAACAAGCCCTTCCCTTTGCTCGGACTGCCGCTACTGCTTGGCTGAAGGAGGCAGCACCATGTTAGGGTGCAGAGTAGATGAATGCTGGCTTTGACCCCTGACTCCCCAGGTGGCCTTGGTTTGTCCACATATACAGCAGGGGTCGGATCAAGGTCATAGAATCTTAAGGCCTCTGAGACCAGGCAGATTACACAGTGAGAGAAGGCGGGGAAGGGAAGGGAAGGGCACACGGGCCTGTAAGGACCAGCTCCAGCCAGCGGTCACCTAGGCTGGACCACAGGCCCAGACTCTCGACGCAGGCTATTGACGGGCTCATTCAAGGCAGCTTAGAATCATGGATCATTATGTGAAATCTCAGCTTTAAAAAGTTGTGGGTTGGTTTGTTTGCTTTAATCCTGAGGCCCAGACAGAGCACTTCTGCGTTGTGAAATCGGCTAATGGCCCCCAGTTTGCAACCCCTGGACCAGATCCCAGCCAAGCAGGTTTGGGGTTTGGTAATTGTTCCTGCAGATCTGGGTGCCTGTCGAGCATGCCCAAGAAGAGGGACCTGTGGAGGCCCTAGTCCAGCCCCTTGGTGGGCCCAGAGAGACGGGCCTGGCCTGAGCTGGAAAGCGACCAGAATCTTTAAGACTGGATTGCAGGCTCCAGTCCTCTTTTCCCCCAAAAGGAGAACTGGGAGCATAGAGGTCAGAGCACAGGCCCTGCATCCAGCTGACCTCGCCGAACACCTGAATGGCTGTGAGACTTAGATCACTTAACCTTCCTGCATGTCAGCTTCTGTACACAGCGCCTGCCTGAAAGGGGTGAGGATTCAGTGAGTAAGCACAGAAACTCCTGGCGCCACGAATGCCCACTGAATGTCACGTACTGTTACCCACATCACATGTACCTCACCAGACAGGGCTGGACCACATGGGATGCCTCTTACCAGGGCTCTTGTGTTGAGAGCAAGGCGGCCCGGGAAAGGAGGATCAAGATGCTGCATTCGGAAGTCGTGTTTATTCAGTGTCTCCCAGCATACTAACCAAGACTTCGATCGAGAGGGGAGAAGACTGAGAAGCCGGTAGAGAAGCAGCAAGAACCCTTTTCATGGCTGTGAGGCTGCCTCTCGGCGCAGGTTGTGTTGGGGTAGGGAAAAGCAGAGAGAGATGTTGGGAAGAGCACCCAGCCCGGGCTCCTGCTGCCAGGCTACCACCTCGTGCCTGCCTGTCTGCAGAGACACCAGCATGAGGAAAACCCTGGAGGAGAGACGTGGCTTCCCTGTTGAGGCCAGGCGGTCGGGCAAGGCGCTGGCATTGGTGGCCCGCAGCTTCACCCAAGAGCGGACGTGTCCCGGCCCTGAGAGGGCCTTTAGGTGTACAGTGGGGGAAAGGGCAGCTCAGGGGTCGGCTGGAGCCTGCAGAGGATGAGGGGGAAGACGTTGGGCTAGAGCACTGTCCAGAGCCTCCAGGACAGGCCTGCTCAGGAGCTCTCTGGGGCACACAACAGCCCTGCCACCTACCAGTTATCTGGGCTCCAGACAGTGCCAGCGGCCTCCATGAGGTGGAAAGTGTAGGCGTGGCGCGAGCGGTCAGAGAAATTCCGCTCGCTCTTGTGCACTACTTCTCCATGGATCAGGATGAGGGCCCCTGGCAGGGACACAGCAGGTCAGGAGAGCACTCGGGGCAGGAAGGGACATGGTGGGCAATCGCCTCCCTCCAAGCGGTGGTGTGGCCTCTTTGTCCCCATCCTCATCCCGGGAACCTCAGGGGCCTGGAGTCTGCCCCAGGTTGCAGGCTGTGCGGTTGGACGTGGGTTGCCCCAGGATCAAGTCTTTGCACCGTGGCCCGCGCCCTCGCAAGCCTCGGCAGTGGCATTGCCTTCTGCGCCATTTCCAGAACCAGGCAGAAGCCAGCTGGGGCCTCACCTGGGAACACAGCTTTGGAACTCGGTTTCCCTTTTCTGAAAGAAAGAGTGTGGGGCTTCCCTGGTGGTCCTGTGGTTAAGAAGCCGCCTTCCCATTCAGGAGATGCAAGTTCAATCCCTGGCTGGGGAACTAAGACTTCTGCATGCCACGAGGCAGTTGCCTGCATGCGCAACTCCTGAGCACACACGTCACAACTAATACCCAATGCAACCAAATAAATACTAACGTAAAAATCAAAAGGAAGTGTGTGCTGACAGCCAGGATTTCTGAGCACTTTTGCACCATCTCACACACAACATCTCACTGGCTTCCCCACTTGTGTTTGGGGAAACAGGCTCAGAGGGTTTCAGTCATTTGCTCTTAGAGACAGTCTGCAAGTAGCAGCAATTGGATTCCAGCCCAGCCTGGGGGACCCTGGTGTCAGTCACGCAGTGCCCGCCCGACCTTCCCTCCTGCTGTGACTCCCCGGCCCTCAGGTCAGAGCAGGCAGAGACCCCCTGGGCATCACCTCCAGGCCCTGCTCCCTGCCCTCTGCACCCCCTACCTCTCAGCACTGGTGTGGGCACAAAGAGGCTGTTATCCCGGGTTGGCTCCGACCCGAGGAAGCTGGTGCCAGGTGCCAAGCCAGCAGGGGCCCGGACCATCCTTCTTGACACTCCACCTGCAGGCCAAAGTGGGGCCTTCAGCCTCTCTTTTTTTCCAGGTCCTTCTCCCATGGGGGCGGGGGGCTTCCCAGATGGCTTAGTGGAAAAGAACCTGCCTGCTAATGCAGGAGATTCAGGAGACACGGGTTCAATCCCTGGGTTAGGAAGATCTCCTGGAGTAGGAAATGGCAACCTGCTCCAGTATTCTTGCCTAAAAAATCCCATGGATAGAGGAGCCTGGTGGGCTACAGTCCATGGGGTCGCAAAGAGTCCAACACGATCGAGCACGCACGTGTACACTCATGGAGGGTGAGCACAAGTGAGCAGGGAGAGGGAGGTGGCCTCACCTGTGTGGGAGCCAGGGATAAACCAGAGGCAGCCATTCTCCAGCATGGCGTCTTCCAGAGCGATCCACAGGCCCAGCACCCGGCCCAGGGGCTCCGTGTACAGGAAGGAGGCGTCCTGGTGAGGGGTGACTGCAGCAGGCCCACCTGAGTGTGAGAAGCCCCACCCCGCCTCACCTGGGCCCCAATTCTACTCACTCCTTGGTCCTCCCAGGAGCAGTTAGAATCTCCCCACTTCCTGGGCTGGAGACTCTGGGCAAGAGAGATCCCCTCTCAAAACTTCAATTTCCTAAACCATAGAGCAGTCCCTATGATAACCTAACTGCGAGGCTGCTGAAGAATCCCATGAGGCAATATATGCTCAACATTGTAACTGCAGCCTAGAAAGCAGCGGCTATTGTTTCGTTGCAGCAGGTAACTCAAGCCACTGTCCTTAGGCAGGGAGGGCACCTTGGCCACCAGATGGCCCAGTGTAAGCCCCCAGGGGCTGAAGACTGAGAAGTTGGGTGCAAAGCAAGGGACAGACACAGAATCCCCCTTGTAAACACCCCCTGCATGATGCTGGGGCCCAGGCCACCAAGGAGGACCACTCAACAGAGGAACTGAATCTATAATAACAAAAGTGGGTGCTCGGCCTTTCCCGAGGAACTGTGTGCTTTCTGAACACCAAACTTTACGAGAGACTTTGACAATCCAGTGTCCAAACAAAGGTGTCCTAATGGTGGGCCCCCCAAAACACTGGGAGGAGGAAAGGCTGAAGGAGCTGGGGGTGCCGGATTAAGAGACAACAAAGACGGCTCAGGGAGAGGATGGTCACCCCCTTCGGGAGACTGTCCTTGGGCTTGGTGGAGAGGAAGGGGCCTTACAGAGGAAGGACTTGGGCTTGTGCAGGAAGGGAAGAGCTGCCTGCAGGGGAGTGAGCCCTCTGTCACTGGAGGTATGCGAGAGAAGGGGATCATCGCCCATAAGGGAGGCGGGAAAGGGTAACTGTGATTCCAGCAGGTGTGTAATCAGATCAGCAATTTCTATGCTGAATCAGCCCTCCAGGGAACTTGGTAAAATACAGATTCCCAGGCCCTTGGTTCCCTCAAGATCTCAGAGAATGGGGCCCAGGAATGTGCATTTTTAACCCACAAGCAGGTTGCTACCAGGTTTGGGAACCACTGTGTCAAGGACTCCGGGACCACCCCCCCCCACCCCACCCCACTAGTTCACTCTGGAAACAGCAGAGGAGGCTGGTCCCTCTGGGGCCCTGACAATGATTGATGTCCCAGATCTCCCACCAGGACCTTTGCCAGGGCCCCAGCCTGCTCTTGGCTCACCTTCACCTCCAAAGTGAGGTTGCTGCAAGAAAGGGGAGGGGCCAGGTGAGAGCAGGGAGGGGGTGGGGGGGCGCTGCTCTGAGTCATCTCAGTGGGATGCTCCTGCCCCTGCCACAGGTGTTTATCTCCCAGGCTTCCCCATCGGCACCCAGCACCTACTGTGCCAGCCCAGGAGGGCTGCAGAGAGAAAAACAACCCTGCCTGGCAGGGAGCTCCCAGTCTGAACACGCCTTCAGACACCTTCAAACTTCTCTGGGAAGAGAAGACTCACATGCCTAACAAGAACACAAGGCAGGGGACTTCCCCGGTGGTCAGGTGGTTAAGAATCCACCTTTCAATGCAGAGGATGTGGGTTTGATCCCTGGTTGGGGAACTAAGATTCCACAGGCCACAGAGCAGCTAAGCCCACGCACTGCACCTACTGAGCCCATGTGCCACAGCAAAGACTTGACGCAACCAAACATAAAATTAGTTGTTTGTTTTTAAAGACACAAGGCAGAAGTGAGGGGCAGTGGGAGAAACTGGGGCCCAGACCAGCAGTTAAGCCTCTAGGCTTCAGGGTCAGAGATGGGTCCTCTCTTCCCAAGGGAGTTGGAAGGCTTCTTGGAGGAGGTGGTGCTGGGCTGGGCCTTGAAAACTGAGAGCAAGGCATTTCAATAGCCAACGAAAGGAGGAGGCAGCCCTTGGGCCCCCTTCCCTTCTGCTGCTAAATTGTAACTGAGAGCCAAGGGAATGCCAGGCATCCTAACCAGGGGAGACCAATTTTCATGTTCCCTTGCCCACTGAGTAGTAATTCTTTAGGGAGACAGCTTGTGGCCCTTGAAGGAGGGGCTGGTTTAAGCACTGTGCCCATTTTATAGAGGATAAACTGAGGCCTGGGGAGGGTGGGGTGCTCACCTTAAAGATATACATGCTCTGCACCACCACAGGCATCTGGAGGCCCAGACTTCTGGCCAAAGCCTGGAAGGGGGCAGAGGTCACACAGCCAGCCTGCCCACACTCACATCTGGCCTACCTGCCCGCCCTCGCCGACACCCCTGCTCACCTGCACCTTGGGGGAGTGTGTGGCACGCCTGAAGACTGGGTCATGGGCATGCAGGGCTGCGGGACAAAGGTGAGATGAAGAGCCAGTCCCCAGTCCCCTCCCGGGCCTCGGCCTGCACACCCAGGATCAGGCTTCACTTTGATGTGCTTCACTATTTTCCGTACATTAAGCTTTCCGCTTGTTTATAATGAAGGAATGGAGGGCAGGGCCCAAGGAGGAGCCTGAACCCAGAAATGCTATCTTTTGGGCTACTAACTTACTGTGTGCTTTGAGGGAAGGCCCCCCCAACTCTTTAGACCTTAGGTTCACCCAAGATCCTGCTTACCATGGCCAATTTTGTTGATGGATTTCTCCGGTGGAACCAGGAAATTTCCTGTGGCACAAAGAACAGGTCAAGGCAGAAGAACTAGAGTCCAGCTACCCGCAGACAGCTGGCCTCAGTGCACCAACCCCCCAGCCCCGGGGGGCAGACACCCAAGTCTAGCCAGTGTAGGGCCCCAGTTCCAAACCTTGTTTGTCAAAGACGCCTTTCTCAAAGAAGAATCGAATCTTGTCACCACTGCTTAAGAAATAGTCTGTGCTGCCCTGTGGAGAGGGGACATCAGAGGGACTGAGAGAGCATCCCGGGGTCACAAGTGGGCCTGGCAGAGAGGGAAGAGGATTCAGAGGCCCCCCTACCCCGGCACCCAGCACAGAGCTGCAGACTCCACTGATGCTTCTCAGACTTGCTCAATGCGACACAGATGGTAAACTGCAAACCCGAGGGCCTGACAGAACAGTCTGAAGCTACAAGCATGGAAATTTTTGGAAACCTCTTTTTTTTAAATTAATTAATTTATGTATTTGTCTGCACCAGGTCTTAATTGTGACACACGGGATCTTTTTTCTAGTCGCGGTATGTGGGCTCTTAGTTGCGGAATGTGGGATCCTAGTTCCTTGATCAGGGATGGAACCTGGGCCCCCTGCATTGGGAGCATAGAATCTTACCCCTGGACCATCAGGAAGTCGCCCTGGAAACCTCTTAATAAATCACATGACTCATACCCGATAATGGCATGATCAAAGAGGCCTGGTTCCCAGGGAGCTTTGGGCCACTTGGGAAACCCTGGAGCTAGAATATTGGGGTTCAAATCCCAGCTCTGCCACTGACAGGCTGTGACCACAACCACATTACTGAACCTCTCTGGGTTTGGTTTCCTCATAAAATACACAGGCTATTAAAGCCACCTATCTCATAAGGTGTTGTAGGGAGCATGTGGTTTAGTTGGTGACTGAACAACATATGGAAAGCACTAGGACAGTTGCTTGGAATGTGGTGTCATGTGAATATCTGCCCCTCATTATTACTGGGCTTCCAGGGGCCGCGGTGGTAAGGAATTCACCTGCCAATGCAGGAGGTATGGGTTCAATGCCTGAGTGGGGAAAGATCTCCTGGAGAAGGAAATGGCAGCGCACTCCAGTGTTCTTGCCTGGGAAATCCCATGGACAGAGGAGCCTGGTGGGCTACAGTTCATGGCGTCACAAAGAGTTGGACATGACTGAGCACGTACATGTGCACACACACGTGTACACACAGACACACAAGGCTCCAGAACAGTCCTTGGAATGTGGTGTCATGCGAATATCTGCCCTTATTATTATAGAAAACACTCAGTGAGGGCATGGCTAAGTGCTCTCTAAATATAAGCTATTACTAATCTTTTTCTTAATAACTTCGCCTTGTTAGTTTTAATATCACATTTGAAATTTCTTAGCATCATATGAAAATGATGCTCCAGGAGGATGTCCCATGTTTTCTTGTGGCTTTGGTCACACATGATCACCATACCATATATACATGAACAGACTCAATGAAAAGTAAAAGTGAAAGTGTAAGTCGCTCAGTCGTGTCCAACTCTTTGCAACCCCGTGGACTGTAGTCCGCCAGGCTCCTCTGCCCATGGGATTCTCCAGGCAAGAATACTGGAGTGGGTTGCCATTCCCTTCTCCAGGGGACCTTCCTGACCCAGGGATCGAACCCCAGTCTCCCGCATCGCGGGCAGATTCTTTAACGTCTGAGCCACCAGGCAAGCCCATGCACGATACACACGTATACATAATCTTCCTTCCAAGTAGGGGCATTGGTGTCACTCAATTGTGCCTATGTCACCATGGAAAGAAGACTATATATACACAACACACACACGTATAATCTTCCTCCCCGCGTGGTGCCTTAAGGACAGTTGAGTGATGCCCCTACCTGGGTTCCCAGGTGGCAGAGCCCCACCTCTTCCTCACCTGAACACATCTGCTCTCACAGGTGCCTGCCTGGCTCAACTCAGTGACTCATCGCGGTTCTTTGAAAACTTTCAGCTTCCCACTGAAAACTGAAAGGTTTTTTCTAACATTCTCAGCTCCTCTGTACTAGGATCAGAGTGAGGGAAACAAGTCTGAGAAGCATCAGTTTAGTTCAGTTCAGTCGCTCAGTCATGTCCGACTCTTTGCCACCGCATGAACCGCAGCACGCCAGGCCTCCCTGTCCATCACCAACTCCAGGAATCCACCCAAACCCATGTCCATTGAGTTGGTGACGCTGTCCAACCATCTCATCCTCTGTCGTTCCTTTTTCCTCCTGCCCTCAATCTTATAACGGATAATAATATTAAAGACAATGATGCTACATGCGTGTCAAAGATGTTACTAAACTCAGGAATTCACAAAGGAACCAGCTACATGTTCAAAGGAGAATTTCAAGAATCACACAAATATAGGCAATGAGAAACGCTGAAATGAATTTAGAGATCAATGCAAAACTGATATAGCCACGGGGACAATCAATAATTGCATCCTGCCAGACCCAGTTCATGCCCATTTCTATGGACAAGTATCATTGAGTTATCACAAAACTTGCAGGATTGTCAACTTAAAAAATAATGAAAAGTGCAGGTAAAGAAGAGCTGAACAGGACACCTGCTGATCTTTTTTAAACATCCATTTCAAAGTCTTTCACAGTATCAGTAGTGAATATTGAGGATATGCTGGATACCAGTACAGCGAAATGAAACCTACTGTTGGGAGCAAAGCTGTCGTCCTATAAACCCCCTTTCCTTCTAAAGTCCCCATTCTCTGCATAGTAAGCCTTCCAGTCATTGTGATTCCCTTTATGCCCACCAGATGGCAGAAGCTCATTGCCATGAGTAAGAGTGAGTCCCCATTACTGAGCCTGGACCACAATTTGTTTCGTGGTTGTTAATATATTTATTATATGCAGAGTACATCATGAGAAACGCTGGGCTGGAGAAAGCACAACTTGGAATCAAGATTGCCAGTAGAAATATCAATAACCTCAGATATGCAGATGACACCACCCTTACGGCAGAAAATGAAGAAGAACTAAAGAGCCTCTTGAAAGTGAAAGAGGAGAGTGAAAAAGTTGGCTTAAAGCTCAACATTCTGAAAACGAAGATCATGGCATCCGGTCCCATCACTTCATGGCAAATAGATGGGGAAACAGTGGAAACAGTGGCTGAGTTTATTTTTCTGGGCTCCAAAATCACTGCAGATGGTGACTGCAGCCATGAAATTAAAAGACACTTACTCCTTGGAAGGAAAGTTATGACCAACCTGGACAGCATATTAAAAAGCAGACATTACTTTGCCAACAAAGGTCCGTCTAGTCAAGGCTATGTTTTTTCCGGTGGTCATGTATGGATGTGAGAGTTGGACTATGAAGAAAGCTGAGCGCCGAAGAATTGATGCTTTTGAAGTGTGGTGTTGGAGAAGACTCTTGAGAGTCCCTTGGACTGCGAGGAGATCCAACCAGTCCACCCTTAAGGAGATCAGTTCTGGGTTTTCATTGGAAGGACTGATGTTGAAGTTGAAACTCCAATATTTTGGCCACCTGATGCAAAGAGCTGACTCATTGGAAAAGACCCTGATGCTGGGAAAGATTGAGGGCAGGAGGAGAAGGGGACGACAGAGGATGAGATGGTTGGATGGCATCACCGACTCAATGGACATGGGTTTAGGTGGACTCCAGGAGTTGGTGATGGACAGGGAGGCCTGGCATGCTGCGGTTCATGGAGTCGCAAAGAGTCGGACACGACTGAGCGACTGAACTGAACTGAACTATTAGTGATTAACTGTGTAGTTTGGGGCATGTGAACTGAACTTCAATTATCCTTAATTTATCTGTAAAATGGGGGCAATAATGTTGACTTTATAAATTCATAGTAGGGAGTGAAGGAAATAGGCAAAGAAGACACAGTCTGGTGCCTTGAGAAAGTTCAAGGCCTGACTCAGTGTCAGAATGAGCTGATGGGGGGACTCCCCTGGTGGCTCGTGGTTACGAGTCTGAGCTTCCACTTCAGGGGGTACAGGTTCTGTCCCTGGTTGGGGAACTAAGAGCTGAGCAGTGCTTCAAGGCCAAAAAACTGAACCCATGGGCCTTGGGACCTGATGTTTTAGGCTTCACCACCCATCAGAGACCATGTCCCAGCCCCACCTGCTCCAGGCACCTACCTGGGCTCGCAGCTGCTCCTCCTCCTGGGTAGAAAATTCCGTGCGACTGTGGAGAGGGACATCCATCTCGGCCACGATCTCACCAATCCTCTGCTGCATGACCTCACACTTGTCTGCAGATAAGAACCCTTCCAGCACCAGGAATCCATCCTCCTGAAACTGCAGGCAGACAGGCAGGAGACTCAGGCTTCCCCCTATTCTCAAACGCTCTTCATGAGGACTGATCTGACCCCTCCCCAAACCAGAAGCTGTCTGAAGGCAGGACCTAGCGACCTATTCGTTGCTCTGCCCGCCTCCCGGGCCATGGTGCCTATGTCCAGTGAAGGGCAGTGAGTGTTGGCTGCTTGAATGAAGGGGAGTGGAAGCAGAGATGTCCCCACTGTAACCTTCCAGTGGGCTTGAGTCACATGGGGATACAACCTCATTCATTTAACCAACCAACATTGACTGTACATCTACTGTGCACCAGACATGGCTTTAGGAGCTGGAGATTCAGTCATCAACAAGCCATCCATGATGCCTGCCTCCCAGACCTGGTCTAGGAAAGGAGATAGACATCCAACAAACCAGTATACAGGGGAATCTGTTACACAAAGTATGCTTTATCTCCCTGGAATATAACACAGGTGATAGAAAAATATTTACTGACATGGGAATGTGTTCTAGATATATTGTGAGATTAGAAAAAGAAGTCATGGGAGTTCCCTGGTGGTTCAGCAGCTAAGACTCCCCGCTGCTCCTAATGCAGGGGGAACTAGATCCCACATGCCAGGACTAAGTGTTCACAGGCTACAACTAAAGATCCCACATATCGAAAAGAAGATAAAAGATCCCGAGTGCTTCGACTAAAGCCCAGCCCAGCTAAATAAATAAATGTACTGAAGAGCCGACTCACTGGAAAAGATCTTGATGCTGGGAAAGACTGAGGGCAGGAGAAGTGGGTGACAGAGGATGAGGTGGTTGGATGGCATCAGTGACGCAATGCACATGAGTTTGAGCAACTCTGGGAGATAGTGAAGGACAGGGCAGCATGGTATGCTGCAATCCATGAGGCTGCAAAGAGTTGGACATGACTAAGTGACTGGACAAGAACAACAAAAAAGAGCCAAATACAAATTAGTATTCTAATTTGCAAGAACTTGGGCAAATGCTGTCTAGTGGGGTCCCACCTGTCCCTCCACAGAGGGCTGTGTGAAGGCCCAGGGGACAGAAGGAGTTCTAGGTCCCAGTACTGTGCCTGGCACATAGTAGTAGCTTGGGGAAACATGTTGAATGGGCAGTTCTACCATCTGTAAGAATACACGGAAGAACTATCCAAAAAGGTTCTTAATGGCCCAGATAATCACGATGGTGTGGTCATGTACCTAGAGCCAGACATTCTGGAATGCAAAGTCAAGTGGGCCTTGACTTTGCATGTAGCAAGCATTACATGAACAAAGCTAGTGGAGGTGATGGAATTCCAGTTGAGCTATTTCAAAGTCTAAAAGATGATGCTGTGAAAGTGCTGCACTCAATATGCCAGCAAATTTGGAAAATGCAGCAATAGCCACAGGACTGGAAAAGGTCAGTTTTCGTTCCAATCCCAAAGAAAGGCAATACCTAGGAATGTTCAAACTACCATACAATTGTGCTCATTTCACATGCTAGAAAGGTAATGCTCAGAATTCTTCAAGCTAGACTTCAATAGTCTACGAACCGAGAACTTCCAGATGTATAAACTGGATTTAGAAAAGGCAGAGGAACCAGAAATCAAATGGCCAAAATCTGTTGGATCATAGAAAAAGCAAAGGAATTCCAGAAAAACATCTACTTCTGCTTCATTGACCACACTAAAGCCTTTGACTGTGTTGATCACAACAAACTGTGGAAAACTCTTAAAGAGATGGGGATACCAGACCACCTTACCTGCCGCCTGAAAAATCTATATGCAGGTCAAGAAGCAACAGTTAGAACTGGACATGGAACAACAGACTGGTTCCAAATTGGGAAAGGAGTATGTCAAAGCTGTATATTGTCACTCTGCTTATTTAACTTATATAAAGAATCAGTTCAGTTCAGTTCAGTTGCTCAGTTGTGTCCAACTCTTTGCAACCCCATGAACAGCAGCACACCAGGCCTCCCTATCCATCACCAACACCTGGAGTCCACCCAAAACCATGTCCATTGAGTCGGTGATGCCATCCAACCATCTCATCCTCTGTCGTCCCCTTCTCCTCCTGCCCTCAATCTTTCCCAGCATCAGGGTCTTTTCCAATGAGTCAGCTCTTTGCATCAGGTGACCAAAATATTGGAGTTTCAACTTCAACATCAGTCCTTCCAGTGAAAACCCAGGACTGATCTCCTTTAGGAGGGACTGGTTGGATCTCCTCGCAGTCCAAGGGACTCTCAAGAGTCTTCTCCAACACCACACTTCAAAAGCATCAATTCTTCGGCGCTCAGCTTTCTTCATAGTCCAACTCTCACATCCATACATGACCACTGGAAAAACTATAGCCTTGACTAAACGGACCTTTGTTGGCAAAGTAATGTCTCTGCTTTTTAATATGCTGTCCAGGTTGGTCATAACTTTCCTTCCAAGGAGTAAGTGTCTTTTAATTTCATGGCTGCAGTCACCATCTGCAGTGATTTTGGAGCCCAGAAAAATAAACTCAGCCAGTTTCCCCATCTATTTGCCATGAAGTGATGGGACCGGATGCCATGATCTTCGTTTTCAGAATGTTGAGCTTTAAGCCAACTTTTTCACTCTCCTCTGTCACTTTCATCAAGAGGCTCTTTAGTTCTTCTTCATTTTCTGCCATAAGGGTGGTGTCATCTGCATATCTGAGGTTATTGACATTTCTACTGGCAATCTTGATTCCAAGTTGTGCTTTCTCCAGCCCAGTGTTTCTCATGATGTACTCTGCATATAAGTTAAATAAGTAGGGTGACAATATACAGCCTTGGCGTACTCCTTTTCCTATTTGGAACCAGTCTGTTGTTCCATGTCCAGTTCTAACTGTTGCTTCATCATGTGAAATGCCAAGCTGGATGAATCACAAGCTGGAATCAAGATTTGCTATTCAGTTCCTCAGTCGTGTCAGAGTCTTTGTGATCCCATGGACTGGAGCACACCAAGCTTCCTTGTCCTTCACCATCTCCTGGAGCTTGCCCAAATTCATGTCCATTGCTTCAGTGATGCATATAACCATCTCCTCTTCTGTCATCCCCTTCTTCTCCTGCTTTTAATCTTTCCCAGCATCAGGGTCTTTTCTAATGAGTCAGCTGATTACCATGAGAAATATCAACAACCTCAGATATGCAGATGATACCACTCTAACGGCAGAAAGTGAAGAGGAATTAAAGAGCTTCTTGATGAGGGTAAAAGAAGAGAGTGAAAACCAGGCTTAACCCTCAACATTCAAAAAACTGAGATCAATGGCATCCAGTCAGTCCTATGACTTCTTTGCAAACAGAAGGGGAAAAAGTGGAAACCATGACATATTTTATTTTCTTGGGGTCCAAAATCACTGTGGATGGTGACTGCAACCATGAGATTAAAAGATGTTTGCTCCTTGGAAGAAAAGCAATGACAAACCTAGACAGTATGTTAAAAAGCAGAGACATCACTTTGCAGACAAAGGTCTGTCTAGTCAAATCTACTTTTTTTCCAGTAGTCACGTTTGGATGTAACAGTTGGACCATAAAGAAGGCTGAGGACCCAAGAATTGATGGTTTCGAATTGTGCTGGAGAAGACTCTTGAGAGTCCCTTGGACAGCAGGAGATCAAACAATCCTAAAGGAAGCCAACCCAGAATGTTCATTGGAAGGACTGATGCTGAAGCTGAAGCTCCAATCCTTTGGCCACCTAATACAAACAGCTGACTCATTAGAAAAGATCCTGATGCTGGGAAAGATTGAAGGCAGGAGAAGGGAATGACAGAGGATGAGATGGTTGGATGGCATCACCGACTCAATGGACATGAGTTTGAGCAAACTCCAGGATATAGTGAAGAACAGGGAAGCCTGGTGTGCTGCAGTCCTTGGAGTCACAAAGAGTCGTACACAACCTAGTCAGACACAACAATAATTGTGATGGACCTTTGATTTTATTTGGCCCCACAGTGCGGCTTCCGGGATCTTAATTCCCAGTCCCGGCATCAAACCCTGTGCCCTCCGCAGTGGAAAGGCCAAGTCTTAACGACGGGACCACCGGGGAATTCCCCGGACCTTTCAGCGATTCAAGGGCTGTATACCAACATACTGTCTCAGCGTAGGTAATGTACGCGTGCGCGCTTGCTCAGTCGCTTCAGTCGTGTCCGACTCTTCGCGACCCTATGGACTGTGCGGCTCACCAGGCTCCTCTGTCCATGGGATTCTTCAGGCAAGAATACTGGAGTGGGTTGCCATATCCAGGAAATGTATGGGATGTTTTAATTTTCTTTTTTGAGATTTTCTGTAATTTTTTTTTTCCCATTTTCCTCTTGCCACCAGGAACAAATCACAAGGGTCAGTTTTTTTCTCTTTTCAAACGTCTCCGTCGCTCTAATTCCCAAGGCTTAGCTCTTTCCAGGTGGCGCTAATGGTAAAGAACCCGCCTGTCAATGCAGGAGACTTAAGAGATGCAGGTCGGATCCCTGGGTCCGGAAGTTCCCCTGGAGGAGGGCATGTCAACCCACTCCAGTATTTTTGCTTGGAGAATCCCATGGACAGAGGAGCCTGGTGGGATACAGTCCGTAGGGTCGCAAAGACTGGGACAAGACTGAAGCGACTTAGCACACAGGCTCGCTGGAACGCCCGCGGCTGGTTCCACAGCCAAGCGCCTTGGGTGAGGGGTGGGCTCAGCGGGCCCGCCCCCTTGCCCGGCCCGCCCCTTCCCAGACCCTCGGCCCCACCCCGACCCCCAGCTCTCAAGACCCTGTGTTTTAGCCTGGTATTGTCACCTACACGTTCCCCCACCACCGCGGGTGCGGTGACCTGGACGGCCCCTGGCTGTGTGTGCAGAAGTTAGGGGTCGTGGCTGTGAACCGACCACTCTGGGCTTCAGTTTCCCGTTCCGAAAAATACAACGGGGCGGGGTCGAGTTTCCTGGACTAGTTCAAGTTTTGAGGGGCCCCTTATATTTATCTGACCCTTGGGGTCTCCCAACCGGCAGGCCCCTACCTTCTGGAGCTGTGAGGGACTCAGGCAGGCCATGATGACCCGGGGCAGGGCGCAAGGGTGGCTGGTGGCTCTGGGTACGGAGGCCGAGGCTGGAGAGGGAAAAGTTCAGGAGGGGAGAGAGGCGGAAGCCTGGGAAGCCCAAGAACGTTTAACCCTTCTCTGCCCAGAGAAAACCAGAATCCTGGCCTCCCGTCTTTCCCTGACCTCACCCAGAGAAAACCCAGTGTAGCCCCCAGCCCTTCTCCGCACCAGCCGTCTCACTTCTGTCCTTTGGTGGGGCCGCCTTGTCTCTGCCCCACATCCTGGAGCCATCCCTTTCCCCACCCCCCAGCTAATCCAGGATTAGCCAGTCCTGATCTCTACAAGGCTTCTATCTGAGCTGTCCCCTTTCAATTTCTTTTCAGAAACCTGCTGTTTACAAGGTGCCTACAAGTTGTGTCCCAGCAGGGTCCCGGCAGGCAAGAGGACACCTGAGTTCCAGTCCAGGGGCTGCCACTGACTGGACCATCCGACCCACGCCTGCCCCTCTGCTGGGCGAGGATCAGACAGTGCCCAGGCCACCAGCTTAGGCGGTGCAGCAGTCCATGGGGTCGCAGAGTTGGACACGACTGAGCCACTGAACTGAACTGAGGCCACCAGTGGCAACATGGGATGAGATGGAATGCAGGGTGGGTGTTGGGCCAGCAGACAGGCTCTGAGCGGCTTTGCATTCCAAAGGTGTAAGAGGGCCTGGGGGAGGAGTGTCTACCCCCACCCTTGATCCCCTGAGACTCTCTAGGTCCTGAGAGGATTATAGAT
This sequence comes from Budorcas taxicolor, assembly GCF_023091745.1. Lineage (NCBI taxonomy): Eukaryota > Metazoa > Chordata > Mammalia > Artiodactyla > Bovidae > Budorcas > Budorcas taxicolor. The sequence goes on along the minus strand of NW_026292240.1, from coordinate 69,311 downwards.
CTGTCTGCTGCTCTGAGGAAAGTAAGGGGGATCTAATGGCGTGGGGTGGGGGCTGGGCCTTCAGAATGAGGGCGAAGGAAGCCAGGCTCCCTGTTCCCCACCCCCAGGCCCGAGAAGTTGGTGTCTAAGGCTGGCGGTCAGCACACCCACCCTTCCAGCCAGCCCTGCTCAGCAGCTGACAGGGCCATTCTGCAAACTGGCTGCTGCTTCTGAAAACCGGCCACTGGCCTTCCCCGAAGTGACGCTTTCTGAATGGCAAAGGGACACAGTGTCTTGGGAGTGAGCGCGGGGACACAGCTCAGCCCCTGGGGGCCTTGGCCCTGAGTCAAGCACTGCTTTCTGGGCCACCACACTGGAACTAGCTGCCTGGGCCCTGCTTCCCCAGAGCAGAGAGCTGGGGGAGGGGCGACCCCCTCCCCACAGGCTTCCGAGGCCAGAGGGTATGAGGGACCCCGGGGACAGGCTGGTGAGGAAGACACGTGAGAGAACCCTTTGGGGAAACACAGCCAAGACTCAGCTCCCTCGCAGCAGGGAGTGATCCCAGCTGCCCCTTCCCAGCTGGTCGCCCCACAGATCCAGAGAGACGCCCGACGCAGTGTGTCAGGAACATAGCGAGGGTCTCCTTGTAGTGCTGGGCCAGCAACTCTTGGGGAAGCCCCCTACACACACACCAGCAGCCTGACCAGGTTGCTGCTCGTGCCTCTGGCCTTACTTTCCCATCCGCAGTTTTGGGGGCAGGAGTACCTCCTGGACGCTTGGCAAGTGTCACAAACTGTTCGTTAGCAGGAACTGTTCTGGGTGGAATGTGAAGGTATTTTTAATTAATTTTTTGAACGTCCTCAAGTTTTCAAAATTGCTGTTATAATCAGAGAAAAGGCCACCACTGTGGTTTTAAGTTGGAGCAAAGAGCCCTGGGTCGGGGGAAGGGGTGGGGCTGGGCCTCCCTGTGATTTGTCCACTCATTCAGCTCAGGCTTTGGGAAGTGGGTGGGTGGTGTTTCCACATGGCTGTTTTTTTCCAAAAGCTAACCAGCTCCAGATCGGAGGCTGGGCCACCCCAGAGCTGAGGTGGGGGCACTGTGGGAGACGTACCAGACCTGACAGGTGAGGGAGACCTCCACTCCTGAGATACAGGAGGGTGTGGCAGGGAGGGCACAGCCTGCCAAAAATCCCACGACAGAGGCAGAAAGGAAAACTCCTGACTCACTCCCGAGGTCACCTGGGCGGGGGTCAAAGTCCATGTAAGGAGGAAAGACACTGGCAAGTTCCCGAGGAGTTGCCCAAGCAACAGCTAAGCCCTTATTGTTAAGGCCAAGGTCAGACACAATGGCCCTTTTTCTTCACCAAAAGACCCCTGCCCCGGGGCCCACGTTGGCACAGCAGGAGCGTCACTGGTCCATGAGGAAGACAGATGATTGATTGATTACCAGGAACCAGGCCCACTGCTGGAGCGGAGCACCTACGAGCAAAAGCTAAGGAAGCCCCAGAACCGTCCTGTGAGGTTTCCAACCCCATCCTAACTGTATAAATGAGGGGACCGAGGATCACATCAGGTAAAGGGCAGAGCTAGGATCTGAGAGCAACTCTGCCCATCCCCCAAGCTTCTGCCCTTGACCCCAGGGCATGCCTTCAGCACATCCAGCCCAAAGGGGCTGTGAGCTGGGTCAGGACTGCCTCTGCAGAGCCCTGGAGACTGGCTGCTGGAATTATAAGGACCCGAAGAGAACAGCGTAGATGTGCCCAATGCACAGATGGGGACGTGGAGGGCTCGGGAGGGAAGGGCCTCCCCAGCTTCACGTGGGGAATGACTGAGCTGGGACAAGGACCCGAGACTCCTGGCTCCCACTCCAGTCCTCCTTTCCCTCCCACCAAAGCTCACGAGGGCCCAAACCCTAGGCTCTGGCCGGCAGAGGATGCCTGGCTGCGGGATCCATGCCTGACAGGCAACAGGGGCTGTGTCCAGTGAGTGTCTGCTGGTAGCTGCCTCTGAGGGGCTTCTGGCTTCATGGGGCAGGTAGGGAAGCAGAGTTCCTTATCTTCCCGGAGACCATGGGGTCGAGTGGACCTCAGAGACCCGAGGGACATGAAGACCTTCAAAGGCCACTTTCTGTTATAGGTTTATTTGCTATTTGAACCAAGTCCACAAGTTCAGACCCACGTGTAACGGATTGCTTCATGGTTGTCAGAGGCTAGTGTGCGTTATTTCTGAGGATTACATCTGATGACACGGCGCGGAAAACACAAATGGACAAATGGACATAATCGTGAAGACGAGAGACGCTAGAACGTGCCTTAGTGTCCAAGTGATCGATCGAAGATGGCGGGGTCCCCGGAGACTGATCTCAATAAAGTGAGCTGGCTTTCCCACCACCAGGCGCTGCGTGGGCTGGGCGCCTGGGACAGAAACCGTATCCAGAACCTGGAGAGCCCGTCTAGCCCGGTGGCGACCCCGCCTCCAGGTGTCCCGTGCTGAAGGACTGGGTGGCACGTCACCAGGTGGGGACAGCGCTGACGTCAGCAGCTCAGGCTAGTGGTGGCACTGGGCTAACTCATGACACATGAGGTGGGAAAGCAGAGTCCAGGTGAGGTGGCTCCTCTGGACTCCTTAACACTGCAACAACGTCAGGGTGAGGGGGCAGGCCGGCGGTGGGGGGGGGGGCAACAGCGGGGAGGGGGGCGGGGGCGGAGCACCGTTCATCTGGGGATTAGCCGACCCGAGTCCCCTCCCTTCTTGGCAGCTCCGGAACATTCCCTTTGGCCAACAGCCACAGAAACGAGGGCCTGCCAAGATACATGGAGGAGAAAGAAAACAAGACACCAAAAAAAACAAAACAAAATAATCCCCGCTCTAGGAGGGGAGAGGAACAAACAGACTCCTGGACCGAGGTCACCGCGGACCGGAGGCAGCCTGCAGCCTGCACCCCGGGGGAAGGAAGCTAATTCAGTGCCCTGCTGCTCTGCTCAGGGAGGACGCTTGTCCTGCTCCGAGACTCCAACTCACTGGCCTTTAGTGTCCTTTTTTTTTAAGTTTTTTTTTCTTTTTGATACCCAAACCATCAATTTTCAAAAAACTTCTTTCTCCTTAAAAAAAAAAAAAAAATCTCAACTGTGACAGCAAACCCCGGGCCTGGCTTCTCTGCCTGGCGGCCTGCTTTCCCACAGGCTGTGCCCCCAGAGCCCAGCCTGGCACCTCCGAGGTGACTGTCTCACAGCTGGTTCACCCTGGACCGCTCTGCTCACGTCTGGGTGGGCGCTAAATGCTGGCGGGACCACCAAGAAAAGGAAAACGGAAATACGGCTACGCTTCCTCTAAGACCCCCCACATCTGAGCTGACCTTTCTTGGGAATGTATAAGTTATCTGGAGTGAGGGGGCGGGAGGTGGAGAAAATAAATACCAAGAACTAAGAAGGTGTCCCTGGACCTCTGGCGTCGGCTCAGCCTCTGGGGCAGCGATGGCCTCCAGGGAGCAGGCCCTGATTGTCCAAATACTGTGCTCGCTGGGAGACGGAGTGTAGGTCTCTGATCTCCCCCTCAGGCGCCCGGCCTGGGGGGCACGAGTCTCGAGAAGAAAAGGGGCCAGCCCCTCAGGTGCGGTCCTGTCACCCGGCCCGGCTCCAGCGCCCCCGCTGACAGGCTGGGCTGGTGGTCCATCCGGGGCTCCTGGGTTCCTGGGCCCGAGGCCTGCATGGAGGTCCAGCTGCAGGCCGCCCACTCCGGGCCACGCGTGCTCCACACCCATGGACGCTCAGGCCTGCTCCTTGTCGGCCCTCCAGAGCCGCTCCTTCACCTCAGGGGGCAGGGTGTTGAACAGGTCCTCCTCCACCACCAGGCCACTGCGCTTGAGCAGTGGGCACTCGCCCAGCTCCACAGGCAGGCACTCCAGCCGGTTGCCACGTAGCTCGATCTGGGTCAGGCTGGTCAGCTCGCCCACCCGCGAAGGCAGCGACTGTAGCACGTTATTGCCCAGGTGCAGGGCCCGCAGCTTCCGGCACTGGAAGAGCTCAGGGGGCAGTGCCTCGATCTAGAGGCAAGGAGAAAAGGGCACAGTGAAGCAGACGCAACTGGGACCTGGGCCTCGGGGCCCCCGGCTTCCCTCCCCCAGGCACTGGCACCTTCTCTGATGCCCATTTCAGCTACCCCGGACCTCAGGGACCAGCACAAGCTGGGCCCGAGTCTGGCTAACTCCCCCGTGTTCTGCATGTCTTGGCTTTGCTGTCACTTCCTCCAGGAAGCCTTCCTTGACCTCCTGGTAACCTAAGGCGACCATGTTCCCCCAACAGCACTGATCCCTCCATGTGGTAAAACTGCTTGATCTCCTGTCACTGGCAGACCCAGGGACTCTGAGAGGGCAGGGCTGGGTGTGCCATGCTCCCTGCTGTCTCCCAGCACCTGGTACCCCCCACCCCTTCCAAAGCAAATCACAGGAGTCAGCTGCTACCAGCTCCATCCCCTCCTCTACCACCCAGGGCTCACCAGGAGCCAGGCTGGGGGTCCTGCTGGGTTTAAGAACAATTTATGAAAGCACAGCAGCCTGCTGAGAAAACTCTATAACCTCAGCTGAGAACTAGGGAGAGCTCACCAACAGGGTCAGAATCCCAGCTGTGTCACTTCCCCTCCTGGGCCTCAGTTTCCTTATCTGTCAAGTCACAGGCTGAGGGTGGGTGCAGGGAGCCCAGTCTTGGCCATTCAGGGCCCTCTCCTGATTCTGCAAAGTTTGAATAAGAGGCAACACCCACTTGTCGCTTACTACAGGACAGGTTCACTCTGAGCACTGATGGTATTAATAGTTGAACTCTCAGAACTACCTGCAAGTACTTTGGAAACACTTGTTCCACGTTACAGATGAGAAAACTGAGGCCCTGAAGGATCCAGCCTGGTGAGAGGTTCACAGCTGGAAAGCGGTGGAGCCAAGACATGAATCTGGCTCAAGAGTCCGTGCTCTAACTGTCCACTCTGTTGGTGGAGCAAGGAGCAAAGGGTGCAGCTAGGTGGGGACACATGGGAAGAGCCCCATAAAGGCTGGCTTCCTCCCTGCCCTCCTGTGAGCAATCAGCTACAGACATGAGTACTTCCTCAGCCTGTTCTCCTACCAGCTCCTTCAGATATGGCGGACAGGAGGGAGACCTCCAGCAGAGCAGGAGCCAGGGGATGGGCCCCGAGCCTACAGAAGGGTGACGGGCAGCTTGCTCTGTCACCATCCGCATGTTCCTGCTGAGGATGCTGAGGCCAGGCAGAGGCCATGCCAAGAGGGGCACTGTGGATGTTTTAAAGGAGACTCCTGACCTGGCCTACAAACCTGCCACTGCTGTGCCCAATGGTCAGGAATCGGGCAGGCATGGCTTCCAGGAAGGCCAGAGGACAGATGAGAAGTGGGTTCCGGCAGGACCAGAGCCTCCCAGAGACCCCACTGCACCCAAAACTGGCCTCCTCCGGTGACACAGACAGTGGCCAGGGAACGGGAAGGACTGGACCAGCGGGTGGCAGAACTGGGGTTCACATCGGGGCTCTCCCCTGACACACTCCCTCCCTGGGGCACCCCCGCTCTGCGGCCAGCTCTCTGCAGGCCCCACAGAGGGAGGGGAAGGTGGCTCTGATGCCTCGGTCCCCCGCCCTGGCCGCTTCTGTCCTTCCTCCTGAGGTGTGCTCGTGCACTGAAGGCACGAAGTCGACTCCCATCACCCCAATCCCGCCCTCGCCCACCTCCTCAGGGACCTCGACGGCTCCCCCATCAACACTGGCTATCCCTCAAGTCCATCTGGCCCTTGGAAAAAACAAGACAGCCCTCCCAGAAGCCTCTGCGACCTTCCCGACAAACCGCCTAGAAAGATGCCGTCTCTCTTGGCCCGCCAGGAGCCGGCTTCTACCCCTGCCCGCCCTGGAAACTACCTGGCCAGAGCCACCCGCGGCCACTCCTCGCCCACTGGACCTGCCCATGTTCTGTCATCACCCGATTCCGGCACGGGCAGCGCGCCCACCCGCCTGGCCCTGCTCTCCACTGCCCCTCCCAAAGGCTCCAGCCACACTCCCCAGCCCCCACCCTCTAGCCCACCCCCTACCCCTCCCAGACTCAGGAAGGACTGAGCTTCACCCAGGAGCCTGGGGGATGACTCCCTGAGCTTCAGGTTCAGGCTGACTTAACCTGGTCCCCTGGACATCCCAACACGGAACCTACCCTCTCCTCTCTGAAAACCGGTGCTTCGTCCTGCCTCAAGGACCCTCCAGCCACCCAGGCAGCCAAGTGAGAACAGGCCGCACCCCCTCCTGACAGCTGCAAGCAGGTTTGTTTTTAAAGAATTATTTTGATGTGGACAGCTTGTAAAGTCTTTACTGAGTCCGTTACAATATTGTTTCTTTTTTAAGTTTGCATTCTTCTGGCTCTAGGGCATGTGGGACCTTAGCTCTCCAACCGGGGATGGAACCTGTACCCTCTGCATTGGAAGGCGAAGCCTTAACCACTGGACCGCAGGGAAGACCCTGCACGCAGGTTTCTATAGCTCTGGACCTCTGTCCTGCCCCGCCCCCGCCTCCCTGGCGCTCCAGGGAGAGCCAGCTCTCTGCATTCCAAGGCAGACCCTTCCTCCCTCAATCAGTCAGGGGGAATTTGGTGGACAGTTTGCCCCAAGTCAGGCACTGGACAGAAGAGTCAAGATCCAGGTCGTCAGATAGCAGAGGGAAGGAAGGGACACGAGGCAGGTAATCTGCAACCAAGTAGGAAAAACAAGATGCCTTCAGCCCTGGCTTCGGTGGTGGGGGGAGTCCAAATTCCAGAGGCTCAGCTCACCGGTCCACCCCCGGCTTTCAGTTCCCTGTGGACAGAACCTGCTAGAAGTTCCCTCTTCTCTTCACATGGCTGACTCCTCCTCATCCCTCAGGGCCAGGTGAGACGTCCCCTCCTCCAGGAGACCTGCCTGCCCTGGGCTGAGCCCAGCCCCTGGCACAGTCCAGGGTGCTACCTTCGAGTTACCCGTTTGTCCTTGCAAGCAGTGAGGTCAGGATGGACCAGGGGGCCTTGTTGGTTCTTGGGGACCCCCGGCTCCTCGCTCCCCACTAGGAGTGCACAGAGAACACTTGCCAAATCAATGAATGAATATTCAAATAACCATGGAAGGAATATGACCCTTAACAAGGTATTCGTCAGCATGACTTGAAATCTGAGAAAATCCGAGGTGAGGGCCTGAGTCGACCCACACTCACCCACCCTGTCCGCTTCACAGGCAGTAGCCCGGGGGTGGGGGGGGGGGGTGACTCACGAGGAACCAAGGAACCGCTAGGCCCAGAGGGAGGCAGGAAGGCAGGGAGGGCTCCCGCTGGGAAGGAGGAGGGGCCCGACCAAGTCTGGCTAGAAGGAACTTTCTTTCCCTACAAAGGCCTCTGGGATTCCAGGGGGTGGGGACAGGACGTGATGAAGCACTGTGCTGAACTGGGGGCCAGAGGGTCTCCTTCCTCAGGGACTGCGTGCCTTGCGCCACCACCGCTTCCTGAAGGGTGACCTCAGTTAACGCGTGACCCTGACAGCTGCTCCTGGAGCAAAGAGCTGGGGAGGCGGGAAGGGTGGGCAGGACGGGGTGCCCGGCTGGGGGCCAGCCACACCCTCCTCCACTGGGTATCTGGCGGGGAGCCGCCTGGTCCCCCTCCACATGCTGAAGAAAGGGTTGTGGTTGTCCCCTCCTCCCCAAATGGGGCTGCTCCCAGGAGTCAAATTTTCCTGACTGGTGGGCAGTGGGCCTGTCCTGGGCCCTGGGGGCAGATCTCGAGAGTGAAGCAGCCTGGGATCTGACCGTCACCCCTGTATGCTCTCATACGTGCGCATGCGTATAATATGGGGGGAAAGGAACGCTTTGTCACAATCTCTGGTTCCCAGGGAGAGACGCTTGGGGAAGAGCGGAGGTGTTCCAGCAGTCAGAGGTCTGGGGTGCCTGACCCTCCTGTGTGAGTGATGCTGGACAGGGCGTGTCCCTCCCAGGAATGGGGGCATTTCAGGGGCTGCTGCCTCCCAACTGCTGAAGCAAGCCCCTGCTGTCCTCCCTGAAACCACCTGCCTCCCTTCGAGAGGGTTTCCACCCAGAGTAGGAACTAGGAAGACTTCCTTCCAGCATCAGGTCCCCAGCAGGAGTGGGCAGGGCAAAGGGAAGGCACCCCGGCAGCTGTGGCAGAGGCCAGGCCACAAAGCCACAGGACCACCTGCCCTCAAACCTCTACCCGCCTGCTTTCACAGAGGGGCCCTTGGGTGGGGGGGGGGGGGCGGGGCGTGCTTCCCCAGACAGGCAAGGGGTGGGTGCGGAGGAACCGAGAAAGGTCTAGATCACCGCCAGGGTGTGGCCTTCAGCTCTGCAGGCCCACGACAGTTTGCACAATTTCCTCTCCAGAAAGACAGGTGGTGACAAGCCAGCCCCAGCGGAGCCCAACTCTGCCTTTCTCCACCCTCGACAGGCAGAGAGGGTAGAGGGTATAAGTGGCTCTGGGAGGTGCACCAGGCACCCACAGTTTCTGTCCTGGGTGGGCCCATCCTGGGCTCCAAGTCTGGTCCAGGACAAGCTGAGGAAGATACCACAAGCCCTAGGCCGAGTCCTGCCTCCCACCACCGGGCCCTGACAGAGAAGACTCCTGCCTGTGGACATCCCCGTCTCCAAGGAACCTGCCCAAAGCCACCTTGGGGACCGGCACACCATCCCTCCTAGCAGAACTTGGCCACATCCTGCAGTCGAGACAGGCTCCCCAGTCCACGGATCCTGATTCAGCGGGTCTGGGCTGGGGGGCGGCGGGGGGAAAAGCCACCTGGGAATCTGGATTTTCATCCAGCTCCTCCCCTAGGTGCTTCTGGGAACCACAGCTGCAGACCCCAGACTCAGGGGTGCCAGACTGTCCAGAGACACACACCCCTGCCCTGCCACGGGCCACTCACCCGGTTGGCCGTGACGGCCAGGTTCTGGAGGCTCTGCAGGAGGCCGATGTCAGCAGGGAGGAAGGTCAGGTTGTTGTGGCTGAGGTCCAGGTAGCGCAGCTTGCGGCAGTAGAAGAGCTGAGTGGGGATCTTCTCGATCTTGTTGCGGTTCAGGTAGAGGCGCTCGAGGTTGGTGAGGTTGCCGATCTGGATGGGGATGTAGGCAATGTGGTTGTACCACAGCTTAAGGCAGGTGAGGCGGTGCAGGTGCTGGAAGCTGATGATCTCCTCGATGGTCTTGAGGTTGTTGTCCTTGAGGTCGATCTCCTGTAGGTTGTGGAGGCTGAAGATGGAGTGGGGGATGCGCTCCAGGTCGCAGCGGATGAGCTCCAGCTCCGTCAGGTTGGCCATCTTCTTGAGGCTGTTGAGCACGATGAGCTTCGTGCCCTCATTGTTGATGGACAGCTTCTGCAGGTGCACTCCCACGTCCGTGACCACCTGCGGCAGCTTGCTCAGATTGCTCTTCAGCCGCAGCACCTTGAGCCGCTTAAGCTCGCGGAGCCCGTCAATGACGATGAAGCGGTTGTTCTCGGCACTCAGGTTGCCGGTCAGGTGCAGCTCCTCCAGCGTCTTCAGGCTGTAAATCCACAGTGGGATCTCCTTGATGTCCGTGAACTTGATGTGCAGCGCCCGCAGGTTCTCTCGCAGGAAGGCCAGGGCAGGCGCCTCGATCTTGGCGGCCGTGTGGTACAGCCACAGCTCCTTGAGGCCTGTGAGCTGTGCAATGCTGGGCGGGATGGTCACGTCGGGGATCAGCTCCAGCTTCAGCACCTCCAGCTCCACCAGGTCGAACACAGTGTCGGGGATGCCACTGAGCATGAACAGGTGCAGCTCCAGCTTGTCCTGCGCATTCTTGGTGAGCCGCTGGCGCAGCTTGTCCAGCGTCCACTCGTTGTTGAGGTTCAGCTGCCGCAGCTTGTTCTCACTCACCTCCGACAGGAAGACAGCGAAGCGCTTTGAGTAGAGCGGGTCGTACTGGTCGATGAGGTGCAGCATGAAGGCGAAGTCATTCTTGACGTCAGGGATGTCGCTGTAGCTGCTCTCCTCGCGGATGGACTCGAACGAGTACTTCTTCAGGGAGCGCCGCAGCATCCACCAGAGTGTGTACATGCAGATGAGGCCGTAGAAGATGACCAGGCTGATGTAGAAGGACGCCAGGATCTTGAAGAGCGTGGCCAGCGGGTGGGCGCACCGGTACGTGCGGTAGCCTGTCAGGCTCTCGATGTCCACCGTGCAGTCCACGTCGAACTTGATGTTGTGCACATAGTAGACGGTGTAGCAGATGATGAGAATGAACTTGATCACCTTGATGATGGTCTGCCGCATGTACAGGCGGTACACGATGTCCCCCTCCTCCACGTGGGTCCGGAACTTCTTCACCTTCTCGAACAGCGCCTTGGCCTGCTCACCCTCCTTCTTGTCCAGCACGCCCGTCTCCGAGCGGTCCACGATGCCCTGCTCGATCCGAGACTTGGTCCGCTGCAGCATGGGCACAGTGGCCTCCACGTCCTCGCTGACCGTCGACGACTTCTTGTCCATGGAGCCGTTCATCTTGCTGAAGGCCGGCTTGGGGTCGCTCTCCTCCACCACCGTCTCCGACAGGGCCCGCGTGGTCCAGGGTGAGTCGAAGCACTTGAGCAGGATGGACACGAAGTGCTCCAGCTTGGAGCTGGTGCGCGGGAACTTGAACCAGAAATTGCTGCAGGCCAGGAAGATGAGCGTGTGCAGAAGCACCAGGTAGGGGAAGTACTTGGCGAACCAGTGCAGGCGGTTCTCATAGCACACGGCGTCCACGTAGTTGTACTGGTGCCGGTCCAGGTCGTACTTGATGCCGGTGGGGCCAGGGTCGGGGGTCGGCCCGATGGTGGAGTTGGGGTAGGAGGGCTCTGGGCCGGGGGCCGCCCAGCCCCGGAACGAGTCGTTGCAGGAGTCCTTGGTAACCCACTTACAGGGCAGGCAGATCATCTTGTCTTGGGTGACCTGTAGCGTGCCCCCAAAGACAGCGATCATCAGCATGACGATGGAGATGTAGTCGGTGAACACGTCCCACCACGGCTTCAGGATCCGGTACGCTGGCTGCGTGTCCGCAAAGTAGCGGAGCTCTGTCACCGGAATCATGGTTCAACCTGAAAGGGACCACAGGAGGGGGTTACTGGGGGGTAGCTGGACTTTCTGAGACCCGGGGGGCAGGGGCAGGAGACTATGGACCCATTGTCCAAAATTCCACCTCGAGGCTAGCTGTGAGTCACACTAGCTGGGCAACACTCACAGGGCAGCCCACGGAGTGGCCTTGGTCCAGAAACCAGATGGTCACTGGGTGGCTGGAGGGAAACCACCGCAGGGAAGGTGGGCAGCCTCCCCATTCCACAGATAGGAAGGCTGAGGCATGAAGTCCAGGCCATGCTGACAGATCACTAAAGAACCTCATAGGGACCCCCGCCTTCCAGCAGGAACAGTCCAGAAGTCCTGTTTAGACCCCATCCTGTTAATGATAAGACCAACCACAGGGGCCAGCTGAAAACTTACAGTTCCTTCAGAACCAGGAGCCATGAAGCCACACCAGTGATCTTAAGAGTGGCCGTACAGCTTGCGGGATCTTAATTCCCCCACCAGGGACTGAACCCAGGCCGTCTGCAGTAGAGGTCAGAGTCCTAACCGCTGGACCACCAGGAGATTAATTCAAAGTCCTTGAAGAGATTTATTCAAAGTGTGAGAAAAGCCAAGTGTAGAAGAGGGGGTGGACTATGAATTAGCTTCTACAGAACAAATAAGGAAGCTTAAAACGTTCCACGTGTGTGTGCGTGTAAATACGGCCACACAGGATTCTGGGTGTGTGGGGAGAGCGGCAGGAAAGACAAACACACAGCAGGCTGTAATGACGGGTGCCTGGAGGAGGGGCTGGGCAGCAGGACTAGAAAGCAGGATGACAGGGTCACACGCTGAGGGCATTTACGTCAGATTGTTTCCGGCTGTGTGCATCCACGTGTGTTTGTAAAGAAATTTAGAACAGCAGCAGATTCTCCCCCAGCAGAGTCCCATTCGGCAGGTCCTGGGTAGAGCCTGGGAGTCTGTTTTTTTTTAACGCTTGACTTCGAGGCCACATTCAGGAAGCGCAGCCAGGGGGAAGGTGTGCAACAAAACGAACCCGCGAAGAAACCCTGAATCCCTGGGCCAGCAGGGAGCACCCTGCCAGGACACGTCACTCTTACAGTGCTGCTAGGGCCATGAGGCTGTAACAGACAAGAAAGGGACTAGGTGTTCACTGGAGAACAATCAGGAAAATGTATAAAGCATTATGGACAGAAAAAAAAAAAACCCTGTAAGAACACCACCCAGAGTCACCCACCCCTGTTAACTTTTCACTGAGTGATAACCTTCCAGTCCTTTCGCAGATAAAATTATGATTTTGGGGACTTCCCTGAGGGTCCAGTGGCTAAGACTCTGTACTCCCAACACAGGGGGCCCGGGTTCAATCCCTGGTTAGGGAAATAGATCCCACAGGCCACAATACCCGGTGCAGCCAAATAAATAAAAAATTTTTAAAAAGAACATTCCCTGCAAAAAAAAATGTGATTTTTACATTTTACCGTTTTCTAATCCAGAGTCTAGATTTTTAAACCAAGATTTAAATACCTGTGTTTTGACAAATGGGTCTGTGGGGAGAGGCACAAAGGCCCCAGGTTATGAGACTGGGGACCTTATTTTGATTACTGATAGTATTAATAGTGACAAACACTTCGGAGGACAGGGCCTCCCTGCAAACGCCAGATGCTCATATCGTGGGCACGCACGGGTAAGGACAGGAGGGAGGCAAACCTAGAGCCCTTGAGGGAAGCGGGGTGCTCAACAGACGGACACGTGCCAGGCACCAGGCTAAGCCCTCACCACGGGGTCCACCTCGTGGAGTTGCTCTGACATCCAGATGCAGGGCCCTATTTCACAGATGGGGACAACTGAGAGGCTCACCGGCATCACCTGCCCAATGTCACTCTACAATTGGGGCAGAGCCGAGACCAAACTGAAGCCTCCCCACGCGAGTCCTCCCCAGGGCTCAGGCTCGCTGTCCCCCCACTGCTCAAGGACCCACACAGGGCAGTGCCAAGAGGTGGAGCCCAGGAGTCCTGCTTCCTGACCCCCTCCTGCCAGGATTCCCAAAGCTCAGGTCACCGTGGGGCCAGCAGACACCACTACCCGCCCTGGGCTGGCGGCTCCAGCCCAGGGGGTCGGCCCTCCTGGTAAGTGCCCACCCCGCAGGAAGGCCCTCTAATGACCAACTGGCTCCTCGCGCCACCCACACTCCTGGGCGAGCGGGCATCCAGGGGATGCTGAATCACGTAGCCGGCCCCCCCCCAACAGCTGAATGACACCCCGACAACTCCTCCCTCCCTTCCTGGCTCCCCAAGTCCACGTCCAGGCAGCCGCCCAAAGTCTGGCGACCGGAAGGGAGGAGGGGACAGGACCGAGGGCCCGAGGGCGTGCGAGAGCCTGCCCCTGGAAAGTCCGGGGCTGGGACCGCCGAGGCAGACTGCCAGGCACTGGGGGTGGGGGCAGTCTGTGACCAGGCAGGATGTGGTTGCAGCCTTGCTGCTTCGGGGGAGTGGGTGTGTCACGCAATGGAGAACAGCCTGCCTCTCGCACCAGGAGGACCAGGCCCTGCTGTCCTGGGCTTTGCTTACGTTGTTTTGGGTCTGAGGTGGGAGGTCCACTCTCCATCACAGGTGAGGGACCCGGAGGCTCCAAGGGGGAGACCATCCCGTCCACCCAGTGTGTCTGGCTCCTCCTGGCCCCCTCAACACTTTCGTTCTGAACTCTCTGTAAACCATGGCTACACCTCCCTGCTGAGAAGGGCTTCGTGGAGGGGATAGTCCTGTGATGGTCCTGGGGGCTCCTGGCACCTCCTCAGCCCTGGGAGAAGACACAGGGGTTGAGAGGGGTCAGGCCAGGGGCCCAGGCCACACAGCTGACAAGGGCAGGCCTGGCCTCACTGGGGGACCTGGCGAGGTGGGGGGTTGCTCTCTAGCTGTACCACGTTTTGGCCTCTGCCACTAACTCACTGTGGGATTCTGGACAACTCCCCGCCCCTCTCTGATGGCGTTTTGGGGGAAATCTGGAAAGAAGGCACAGGTACCAAGGCCCAGGCTTTCGTCCCCAGGGGGCCAGGGATGTGGTGCCTTGCCCTGGATGGGTCCCCAAGAAGAGACGGCCGGGTGGTCAGGGCAGGTTGCTTGCAAGGCTTTGGGAAAGGCCCAGGGAATCCCAAGCTTCTAAAGCACTTTGGGCAGAGAGGGCAGCAGGCAGCCTGGGCTGGCTGTCATCCATCCTCAATCTCCGCCCAGATGCTGCTGGAGGGCAAGGGCCTGCCGCACACAGCAGGCGCTAAAGGTATCAAGAGCATGCCTGAGAAGGCAAGGGGAAGAAGTGGGGTGGGGGAAGGGCGTGGCCTGGGGGTGGTGGGCTGGCCCGGCAGAGTGGGGGTGGGGGCCAGGGAGGAAGCTAAGGCAATTGTGGGCGCCCCTCCCTCCCGGTTCCTGCCCAGCCCTCCCCAGGAGAAGGAGCAGAGCCCCCTCAGGCAGGGAGGGCCGGCGCAGGGACCTGCCGAGGAGCTGGTGACTCAAGGTGAGGAGACACCCACAGCTGGAGCCACTCCTTGTTCTGAGAATGAGGGCCCAGCCCAGAGCCCTCGGAGCCCAGGAGTGCTCAATGCTGTAAAATACACGTAAGGTAGTTCGTTCTGCTGCTCGGCCATCACCGACCACCCACCTCCAGAACTCTTCTGGTCTTGTAAAACTGAAACTGTCTCCACCGAGAGCACTGACTCCCCCTCCCCGCCCCAGCCCGAGCACCGCCATTCCTTCTGGCAGCATGAATCTGACTACTCCAGGGACCTCACAGAAGCAGATCATGCGCTATTTGTCCCTTGGGGATTGGTTTCGTCCACCTAACATAATGTCCTCCAGGTGCCTCCATGTTGTAAAAGTGGAAGTCGCTGTCTTGTCCAACTCCTTGCCACCCCATGGACTGTAGCCTGCCGGGCTCCTCTGTCTATGGGGTTTCTCCAGGCAAGAATACTGGAGTGGGTTGCCATGCCCTCTCCAGGGGATCTTCCTGACCCAGGGATCGAAACTGGGTCTCTCGCATTACAGGCAGATTCTTTACCATCTGAGTATCAGGTGCCAGGAAAAGGAAGCAATTTCCTTCCTTTTCCAGGCTGACTAATATTCCACATGCCCATTTTACAGATAGGGAAACTGAGACTCGGGGAGAGAGGTCATGTGCCCAGCGTCACACTGCCTGTCACCTTCAACCCAGATCTGGGGTGGAGCCCCGACAAGCAGCATTTCCAGGGAGCAGCTCCCACCCCACAGCTACCCCAGGCCTACCTGGGGATGGTCAGGAAAGCACTATAAGGTAAAGGGGGCAGATTCAAGGGAGTGGGGACCTTTTCTCCCAGTTACAGAAAACGCCCTTTTCAGAAAGTTTCCTGCAGGCAGTGCGTTCATCCCCTTCCTGCACTGAGGCCTCTGCAGCCAGGACTGCCCCCAGCAGAGGTGTGCAAGAGCTACTCTCTGGGGCCTGTTTCCCCATCAGGAGAGGAATACAGAATCTCCCATGGGTGTGCCCACGTTTTGCATAAGGCAGTCAAGGATCATGGGGCGTGCGATCCAGGCTTCGGCTCACTCCAACACCTCCCTCCCCACTGGCATCACCCAGACACTCACTCACTGTCCTGGCCACCCCTGCCTAAAGCCAGCAGGGAGGGGGAGGCACCTCCAGCAGCCCAGACTTCGTCTCTCTGTGATAAAATGCCCGTGGTAACAGATGCCCTGCCAAACTCTCCGGACTATAAGGGAGTCACAGGAGTAAGTGAGGTTTCCCAGACAACCTGTGGGGGGCGGGGGGAACCTCAGGCAGGTGGAGAGCAAGGAGTACGGTGATGGGGGCTTAGAGGGAGGGCCAGGTAGGCTTTGCCACTCAGCAGTGGAGTGACGCTGGGCAGGGGACTTCACCCCTCTGAGCCTTGGTCCCCCGATCTGTGCAATGAGGCTGAGACAGGCACAGACCTGGCCCCCGACGGCAATCCTGACTTCAGCAGACAGCTGATGGGTGGATGAAAAGAGCACAGAACCGGAGCATGATGGAAGAAAACAGAAGGAAAAGCGCCCGCGATGCTGGCCCTGACACCTGGCATGGGGACACAGTTAGATGAGGCCGGGCACACAAGAGGCGGGCGGTGAGCAGATCCTGGTCCCTTCAAGAGGCCGCCAGAATGCAACAGTGCCTTTTCAGCAGAATAAAGGAGCTCTGCGTGTAATGCCATTTTGAAAATAAAGCGAGATTCAGAACAATAAATAAATACATTGCCATGTTGATAAACCCTGACCCACTTGGGGAATGGCTCCCTGTTAAGAGTGGGAACAGGAGGCAGGATGAAAGGAAACTGTAATGTCTTTACCAGCAGGCATTACCTTTGTGATTGAAAAGTAGCATAGAATTTAAAATAAATAGAGCCTAGAAGAAAAGAAAGAAAAACTGAGCCCTCAGGTGGAGAGTTCAGGTGTTCTTTTGTGGTTCTCAGAGGGCAATCTGGGTGGGGGCGGTGATGGGGAGTCTGGTTGGGTCAGGTCTCAACCCCAAGAGGTGGAGAATTTGGAGAGGATCCTGAATAGAAGATAAAGATTAAAGGGCTGAAATCCAGGCGGCTGAGAAAGACAAAAAGGCCGTGTGTCCTGCTGTCCTCTGCTCTAACCCTTTTTCCAGAACAGAGGCATCACTTAAAGCTACTGCGAGCTGGGATTCACCCCAGCTGCACCACGTGAAAGCTCATGGGCAAGAGATTACCCATAGCGAGGTCAGCAAGGTAGGCTGGGAGCCCTGCAGGGCAGGGACCGCTCCAGACTCATCCCAGCCCCCATGCAGAGTCCGGAACACAGAAAGTGGAGTAAAGGTTTGCTGAACTGGGCTGAGCTGGGAGGGGGAGGTGACAGGAAGGAGGTGGGCAATCGTCAGGGCAAGATTCTAGGACAAAAGTTTAGTTACAGGGACATTCACCGTGGTGTTATTTATACCCCAGGAGAACTGGAAACCGTCCAGATGCCTGTTACTGGGTGATCAGTTAAATACCCATTTAATGATCTGATGATGGAATACTATAAAACAATGAAAACATGTTACAGCAAAACACTTGATGACCTGACGACATGACAAAATATCTTCAATGCAAAAAGGAGGTAACGAGACCATGATAGAGGAATAAGCCTTTTGCAATAACTTAGACGTATATTTAAAAAATACTGACAGTGACATTAGACTGACATTTATAACCTTTTTTTAACCCCAGACTTACCTCTGTTTTCTGTTATAAGAATACGTTACTCAGGGAATTAAGAAAAAAAGATTTTTAAAAATCAAGATTCCCAAGGATCAAGAACAGGTACGATACCTGGGAAGACTAACGTGGGAGGAGACCTACTATAAAGGCCTCGGAATTCGACCAATTCGGTGTTGATGTGGGGATGGACAGATGGACCAGGGGACCAGAAGAGCAAGCCTAAGTGAGTAAGTGAAGTCGCTCAGTCGTGTCTGACTCTTTGCAACCCCATGGACTGTAGCCTACCAGGCTTCTCTGTCCATGGAATTTTCCAGGCAAGAATACTGGAGTGGGTTGCCATTTCCTTCTCCAGGGGATCTTCCTGACCCAGGGATCGAACCCGGGTTTCTGGGATTGCAGGCAGATGCTTCACCCTCTGAGCCACCAGGGAAGCCCCGAGCAAGCCTAAGAGACCCCAAAATTTCTGGAAACGTAGACAGTGACAGTGTCGATTTTGCAGGCTGGGGAGAAAAGAACGGGCGTCCATAAATGGAGCTGGCCTAGTTACCCACAGAAGAAAAGCACAGCCCCATCTATCGACTTGCAGGAAAATAAATTCCAATAAATTCAAGACCTAAGGCAAAACTTGCAAATGTTTAAAGAAAAATCTAACAGACCACCTTAATGTCTTTAGGACGGAGAAAGATCTCTTATCCCAAATGAGTACAAATCCTTATGGGAAGAGGCTCATCTATGGACCACATTACAGTTAAAATGGACGCACATCAAAGGACCTAGTAAGTGAAATGCACCCACAGACCTGGAGGAGACACTTGCAGTGGGTTTACCTGCCAAAGGATTAATACCCAGAACAAAGCCAGAACTCCTCCAGATACACAGAAAAGACAAACTAATAGGGGAAAAAAAAATGGCAAACCATGAATAGACAATTCACAGAAAAAAAACACAATGGAAATTCACGTATGAAATAATTCTTAATCTTGTTGTTAATCAGGGAATGCAAATTAAGACAATCACCAGCCATTTCATTCCCCTGCGATTGGCCAAAAATGTTGAATTCTTAGATGAGAAGATAGAATGCATGCATGTATCCTCTGACCCAGCAATTTGGCTCCTAAGGCTCTGAGGGTTGCTTTACATGTATGTGTGAAGCCACGGACAAAAATGATCACTCCAGAGTTGTTCCTGATAGCAAAAAGTCAAAAACCTAGATATCCAACAACAGGAGAAAGGATGAATTACTCCGAGAATACAGTGAAATGCTGAAGCCATGAAAGTATCAACATGTATCAACATGAAAAAAAGTGAAAGTGAAGTGCTTAGTCGAGGCCAACTCTCTGTGACCCCGTGGACTGCAGCTCACCAGTCTCCGTGCATGGGATTTTCCAGGCAAGAATCCTGGAGTGGGTTGTCATTTCTTTCCCAAAACAATGTCCAAAACAATGCTGAACCTCAAAACAAGCTATAGAATACACACATTATCTAAGGTTTTCTGCAATGTATATACCCAACTGCGGCACAGGTATTAGAAACACGCATGTTCTTGTTTAGTCAGTAAGTCATGCCCAACTCTTTGCGACCCCATGGACTGTAGCCCTCTAAGGCTCCTCTGCCCGTGGGATTTCCCAGGCAAGAATCCTGGAGTGAGTTGCCATTTCCTCCTCCAGAGGATCTTCCTGACCCAGGAATCAAATCTGAAGCTCCTGCATTGCAGGCAGATTCTTTACCAAGTGCAAGGAGAGCGCCAAAATCAAGCTGGTAATTTCATCTAAAGAGGGAAGAAAATGGGATTGGGGAAGAGGCTTCAACTGCATCTGAAATGATTTGAGAGAGAGTGTGTGTGTGTGTGTGTATCTCTATGTGTATGTGTGTGCATCTGTGTGTGTGTGTATCTGAGGCAATTACAAAACATTAAGATCTGGCAAAGCTAAGTCCTGGGTACAAAGATATCTGTTCTAGTTTCATAACTTTTGCAGGTGCTTAAACTGTCTCATACAGAATTCACCACAATAACCATCTGTTTCTCCCCCTCTGGACTGGTCTGCTCTCTGGTCTTTGCACCTGCGGGGCTCAGAAGGAGGCAGCAGCTACTAGGCCATCGCCAGGGCAGCAGACTCCACTCTTTCTACCTGGCCTGCTCCTGGCCGGCGCAGCAGCACCTGTGGCCTCTGACGATACTGCGCAGCGCAGCATCACCCCCGCCTGGTCCTCCCCGCCCCAGGGAGACGCGGAAAGTGAGCAGGAAGCAGTCGGACCCTTTCCACTGGGCAGCACCCGCAGATGGAGAAGTGAGACCAGGTTCCTGAGGCAACCCAGAGGGCCCCTCTTCTCCCCATGGTGGCAGACAGATCCCAGGGAGTGTGAAGAGCAATAGCTCTGGAGTTGGGGAGATGCGGGTTCAAATCCAGCTGTACATGAAACAATTCATGACTCCAGGCGAATCAGTGAATCTCCGGAGGGTCAGTGATAAAGAATCTGCCTGCCAATACAGGAGATGCGGGTTCCATCTCCAGGTGGGGAAGAGCCCCTGGAGAAGGGACATGGCAGCCCACCCCAGTATTCCTGCCTGGGAAATCCCATGGACAGAGGAGCCTGGCAGGCTCCAGTCCATAGGGTCGCAAAAGAATTGGATACAACTTAGCAACTAAACGACAACACACCAGGCAAATTATTTAGCCCAAGACTTGTTTTTTGCAACTTTAAAACAAAAACAATGCTACCTACCTCATATCTGTATACAGTGACCCAAAAGATGTCCAAGAGATATTAAGTAATAATAAAAGATGCTGGGTGTTCCCTGGTGGCCTAGTGGTTAGGATTCCAAGCTTTCACTGTGGTGACCTGGGTTCAATAACTGGTCGGGGAACTGATATCCCACGAGCCACCAGCCACAGTCAAAAAAAAAAAAAAACAATGCTGACCAATCTTTAAGGTACATGATGTATCATGTATTATAAAGTGATATAAAATGTTACAAAATGGACAAATACTTTATGATTTCCATGTTTGGTACTCAAATCTGGTACTTCTGTGAGTAGAAAAAAATAACTGGGAAAAGAAACAAAAGACCTTCCTCATTGTGTGCTTTCTGAAGAGTGTAAAATAGTTTACAAGAACTAGTACTTGCTATCTGTTGAGTATGAAAAAGGTTTGCCCGCTCCTGCCTGCCCTACCCAGGTGTGCCCTAACACGCGCACATGGGGCGCGGGGAGGCCAGGCCTCAGTGTGGGTGGGCTCAGAGCCCGGGGCCAATGAGTGCTCTTCTCTGAGCCTCAGTTTCCTCGACTATAAAATGGGAATGTTATACTACCAATCTCAGAGGCTTAGTGTGAGAATTAAAAAGAGCACAGTGCATGTCTATGGCACAACCCAAGGCCGGCACACAGGGAGACGCACTGTGCTGATCTAATCCACCTGCCTTTGCAGAGAGCCCTCCCAGAATTCACTGGGGAACAAATACCCGAGAGAGGGCTGAGCCCCAAGCACAAGCCCCTCCAAGCACAGACCAGGCATCCCCGAGCCCCCAGGACCTCCCAGGACTCAAGACGCCACACTCCAGGGCCTTGCACTCCTGCAGCCCCGGCTCAGGACTCCAGGACCAGACAGAGAGCTGGCGAGCCACCCGCAGAACCACCCTGAGGGGTCAAGCCCGCTCCACACTGTTGATGTCCTCGCAGGGCCTCTCGCAGATGGGGAAGGAAGTCGAAGAAACGACATGCCGCCCCTCCGTCCAGAGGGTGGCCAAGCAGGCAGGCTCCGACCACCCCCACGCCAGCCCGCAGCGCTTGGGTTTTACACCTGAGCCGTGGCAGGCCGGCCAGGCTGTGGGTAAACAGGGCACAGAGAGCCCTTTGTTAAAACCCAAATTGAGAGGCTGGGAATACTTCTCAGGCGGGAGGGAGGGGAGGCCGAGGCTGGCCCCCTCGCCCCTCCTTGTACCACGCTTGAGGAGGCTGGCCCTCCAAGGCTCTCCCAGGGAAGGGGGAAGGGCCTTTCCCAAGAGATCCGAGGAAGACACTGGGTCACTGGCCCTGCCCTGGGTGCACTCTGGGCCTGTGAATCTGCTCCTCGGTCAGCACCCTGGGGCCTCCTCTGCTCCCAGAGCAGGGGCCGGAGGTAGGGGTGGATGGCGAGGGGGCGGGGGGAGGAGAGGGCCCACCCATCATCTGGGACACCCAGCCCCCACCCGCCCCAGAGCCGGCGCTGCCCTTGAGGCCCCCACACCCACCGGGGTGAGTCAGCAGCTGTGGGCTGGGGGTGCTGCCTGGCTCCATGCGCCCTGCGTCGAAGGGCACACCCTCACTTTCGGGGAAAGAAGAAGGGAGGCAGTCTGGAGCAGGGAGGGAACAAGTTTCCATTCCAAACTGCTCTCCATGTGGGCCGGGCCTCCCAAACAGGTTGGTCCTCAAGCGCTCTTGCAAGGGTGCGGTGGCCTCCTGGGGGAAAGGTGACCGGTGAAGGACACCCACCTTGGTTCCCCTGCGGCCAAGCACACAGAGGCCGCAGGCCGGGTCCGAGGCTCAGGCCGGCCCCCTTGCCCCACCAGGCGGGTGTGTTACTGCCATGGGCTCTGGGTCACTGACGTGGCCTGCGCGTCAGCACCGGGCCTGGCGCGTCCAGGGCCTCGGCTCCCAACCTCCGGGAACCTGGTACAGCTCCCCGCCTCACTGGCGCATGGACCTGGGAGTCACTTCCCTCCCGGGTCCCTGGTTTCCTCATCTAGGAAATGGTATTCCTGGTCAGGGCGGCGGTGAGGACTGAGGCGGCGGTCCATAGAAAGCTTTTGGCTCAGAGCCTGCCTCATAGAAAGACTCTGTAATGTTAGCTGATTTTTTCTTTTTTTTTTTTACGGGAGGTTTTATCAGTCCCTTTAGGGGTGTGAAGTCAGGCCCAGAGAGGTTAACTGGCCTGCCTGAGGCCACACAGCTAGGAGATGGCGGGAAAGACCGCCACCCGTCTGGTCTGCCTTTCCCTTGCATGCCTGCCTGTCTCGAAGGCCAGCAGGTCTCCTGGGCCTACCTGGGCACGCAGAACCCTGCAAATGCTTCCTGGGACAAGATCCCTGTTTCCAGAGGGGTACCTGGAATCGAGGTCTCTGCAAGGAACTCCAGAAGGCCATCCTCTGATATCTCTGGTCTCTTAGGTACAGTTTTAAGAAACTCTGGGAGGGAGCCCAGATCTGGGTCTGGCTCCATGCGGGGCAGAAGGGCCTTGAAGACAGGTCTTGATCTGCTTTGAACACCAGCACCGCCTTTCCAGACAGGGTACGAAAAGTGGGCAGAAGCCCCGAAGAGAGGTCACAGATGCATCTGCCGAGGTCCCAGGGGACTGCGAGTGAGGGGGGCCTGGCCAAGGGTAAGCTGCCTGTTGCCCAGCTCTCCAGACTGGAAAGGGCTGCCCCCAGGTTACCAGCCAGGAGATGTGACGGCAGGACTTCTGTGTGGCCCTACCCAGTTGGCATGTCTGTCCACAGGCCGACTCTGCCAGGGGTATGAGGTTGGTGGAGGTGCCTCTGGGGTGCCCAGGTGGCATGTGAGAGCCGTGGAATTTTACAGCTGCTTCTCTGGTGGAACATGGCTCCAGACTTGAGGCTGTATCTCAGTGTCCATTTAATTTGGAGGTTTTAAGTCCTCAAGAGACGGTTAAACATAGAACTTCCTACGAGATGTGAAATGCAATAGAAACACATGGGGAAGAGAGCAGGGAGATGTTTGTGGCTGGGAGGAAAAGTCATTCTAGAAACCTCAGCCTTCCCACCCTACACACGCTAGGAAGTCACTAAGATCCGGGGCCCAAGGGAGCCCAGCCCTGATTCCATGCCAAGGGCGCCTGGTGGCAGATGGAGGTTGAGACCAGGGCCGGTGGAGAAGCCCTGGTCAGTGTTCACCGGCATGGTTGGCAGGTCCTCAGCCCCACGACGGCCTGGGGAGTTTCTTCAAAATGCAGATTCCTGGGCCCACCCCCTACTCAGTCGCTGCAGGCCTGTGGCGATGGGTCCAGAGGAATCAGCATTTTGAACAAGCTCCCAAACAACTCTGAAGTACCCACAAGCCAGAGAACCTAGAGAAAAAGACAAACGAGAGATGGGCTAGAAAGAGCACAGGCTGGGACTGCCCTGGTGGTCCAGTAGCTAAGACTCTGTGCTCCCAGAGCAGGGTACCCGGGTTCGATCCCTGGTCAGGGAACTAGATCTTACATGCTGCAACTAAAGACCTCACATACTGTAACTAAGACCCGGTGCAGCCAAATAAAAAAAAAATGGAAAGGAAAAGAAAAAAAAAAAAAAAACAGGTACCGATCAGAAAAAAAAAGCACAGCTGTCCAGACACACAGACCCAGGTCCACGTCCTGGCTCTACCACCTGAACTGTACAACTTCCAGCAAGAACCTTCATACCTCCAGCCCTGGTCTCCTCACCTGGAAAAGTAATGCGCCCTCAACCAGGAGACTGTGGTGTGTCAGATGGCAAACTTCTTGGTGACCAGCCCGCCACCTGGGCTCGGACCACAGCCACCATGGACATGAAGGCTCTGCTGCTAGAAGGAAGGCGAGCAGAGCGTCGTCCACCGAGAGGCCAGGTCTGGGGCCCCCACCAGAGGTGGCCCAAAGAGGCCCGTGCCAGAAGGAAAAAGATTCCAGGAAAGACTGGGAAGAAGAAACGGGAGAGGCAGACGGTCTGGATGGAAAGCTGAGCTCCGCCAGCAGAGGGACGCACCTCTGCACAGACCTGACTCTCAGGGTGGTTCTGCCCATCAGGCTACCCAGGGGTCCCTTCTGCCGGAAAAAGAAAAATCTAGCCAGAGGTATCTACGCCCCAGCGGGGTATCCTGAGATCCTGGCCCCAGGGCAGCGCCCCACCTTCGCTTCGCCTGTCCACTCTCAAGGCTAAAACCTAAGAGGAGTGCTCGGGGGACCGAGACCAAACCATCCACCAGGACGGCCTGGTGAACTGAGTCAGGGCCAGGCTCAGGCCAGCGCCACACTGTGGCCCTGCCTCAGGCAGACAGAAGAGGGCCCAGACCTGGAGGCCAAAACCTCTCGGGCTGGCCCAGGCCATTCCTCCCCGGCAAGGAGGAGGAGTTCTGATCTCAGATAAGTAGGATGTGCTGCTTCCTGCTCGTCACTGGCCAGAGAACTGAGCTCAGGCCTCTGCTACTGGGGCAGGGGGTGCTGGCAGAGTTCTTCAAAACCAACAGGAAACTCCTACGGGGCAGGCCTGGGGTTTGCTGACCTTGTCCCAGTAAACAAGACAGTCAACAGAATCACACAGCAGGCACTTCCCACCGCCCTCTGCTGCTGTAAATGTCCCGACAAACAGCTCAGAAACCCCGGGATGGGGAGGCAGGGGAGCGCTGTGGGAACGGGAGTGGGTAGGGGCCTTCTGGCGGGACTCACCCACAGCTCGACCCTCACCGGGAAAGAGGTCCAGGGAGGACTGTGCAATGAGACAGGAGAAAGCAGCAAACCAGCAGCTCTAACAGGACGGACTTGAGTTTAGGAAAAAAGGCAAATGCTAACAATGCATGCGGGCAAATCCAGCCCTCCCCTCTCAGGTCTCTGGAGACGGGGACCACAGGAGACTTGAGCTTTCCACAAGGCATTAAAATCAAAACAAAACAAACAAAAAAACACATGAGGGCGTGCAACTTTGCTGGTAATTACAAAAACAAAGCAAAGCAAAGCAAACAAACAAAAAACCCTGGAGATACCATTTCTTCTAAAATCCAGGCTGAGGAGGGCAAGGCCTACCTTAACAAAAAGCCACGGTGGGAGGTGAAGGCATGGAGAATAAAGGACCCCAGTCTGGGATTCCAGGACCTGGCTCCAGCCCCACATCCCTGCCTTCCGACCCGACCCGATGAGTTGCTTCCTTCCTCTGAGCCCCGGTTTCCATGTCTATAAACAGCAGGGGTGGGGAGGTGGGTGAGGGTGGATCAAGGCCACTGTCTGAGCTTCCACAAATGACCAAAGAAATCATTGATTGGGTTTGTTTTACAAATTAAGCAGCTTATACCCACACCCACTATGCTTAGAGAACATGTTTGAGGACACCCTGAGCCACCTTCCCTGTACTGACATATTTAATCTTCAAGATACTCTCAAGGGAGGCAAGGAGCTAATATCACCCTCTTTTCACAGATGAGGAAACTGAGGCTCCGAGAGGCACAGCGACTGGCCCAGAGTCACCTATCGAGCATCTGGCAGCTGGGACTCACACCCAGGTCTGACCACAGCGTCTGGGTTCTAACCGGTGGACACTCCTGCCTTTGGGAACTGTTCTCCAAAGCAGAGGCCAAGACACCGCCCCCCCCATCTTCAAAGATGTCCACGTGACAGTGTGGGGGAAAAACAACTCGCTGGCTCTCTCTCAGAGACTCACGCTCTCAGTCAGCTCTGAGACACCCGTCAAGGCTCTGAGAGGTCCTGCAGCCCGGACCATGACAAGTTACTGTTCCTGGAGTCACCTGACCACTGTGCCCAGAGAAACTGGTGTCCCACGGAACATACCTTGGGAAACATGGTCACGAGACAGCATGAACCACCACCTAAGACTGACAAAAGCCAGGGGTTCACAATGCAGGTTCACACCTGCTGGGTATGGCGTGCATATATGTGCTAAGTCGCTTCAGTCGTGTCTGACTCTTTGTGACTCCGTGGGCAGTAGCCTGCCAGACGCCTCTGTTCGTGGGGTTCTCCAGGCAAGAATACTGGAGTGGGTTGCTATGCTCTCCTCCAGGGGATCTTCCTGACCCAGGGATCAAACCCACATCTCCTGCACTGGCAGGCAGGTTCTTTACCACTAGCGCCACCTGGGAAGCCCCAGTGCTATGCAGCTGACCCCTGAGTTGGGAGAAGGAAGAAGAGTTTTGTCTTCTGCACCCCTGTCCTAGAAGCCCTGGCCTTACAGCAAGAGCAAAGGGCTGTGGGGACAGGGACACTGCCCTCTGCCCCCTGCCTGGGGGCCGAGGGTGGCCTGGAGGGAGGGGGCCCAGTCCTTACCCTGAGGACGGCTCTGCTATCTGTGAGCTAGCTGATGGTGCTGAGGCTGGCCCACGTCTGTCTGGGCAGGGTCCTGGCATTCCTTTCGCTCCATGGAAGCCGCCTGCCTACGAGGAA
This sequence comes from Budorcas taxicolor, assembly GCF_023091745.1. NCBI lineage: Eukaryota > Metazoa > Chordata > Mammalia > Artiodactyla > Bovidae > Budorcas > Budorcas taxicolor. Next base: position 42,924 of record NW_026292240.1, on the reverse strand, counting down.
GCAAGAGCTACCGTGAGCAGGGAGGTGTGTGGGAATCAGCGTTACCTGCTGGGCTGCCGACAGTTTCAGAGCCCCTGCTCGCTGCCCGGTCTGGACCAGGGTGACGCCAGAGAATCGGACAGTCTACTGGGGAGATGCCAAGGCAAAAGTTATCACTGGCTCTTGAGTACCTGGGGCTCTGCTGGGGGAACCTGGGCCCTCTGGGAACGGGGAAGAAGCACTAGACCCAGACGAGTCGGGTCAGGGAAGGCTCCCTGGAGAGGGTGTTGCCTAAGCTGACTTCCTGGGAAAGAGTGGGAGTTGGAAAGAGAGCATTCCAGGCAGAAGGGACAGCACATGTTTGCCTGGAGGGAAGACAACATGACTTCTAGAGCACGCTGAGCGGTTCAGCCTGGCTGGATCCAGGGCTGGAGGCGGAAAGTGGCGAGAGGTGAGCTGCAGAGGGGTGAGCCGGATCCAGGCAGAGACACGCCCTCAGCTCAACTCGAAAACAAAATCCAACCATCATCCACAATCGAGGAGCGTTTAGTGAGCATGTACTCCATGCCAGGCACTCTGCTCAGAACTGCTCACAGGTCAGGAGGGTGGGGAGAGAAGTGTGATCAGACCACTATAGGGCTGTTGCTCCCGTTCAGTTGCTCAGTCGTGTCCGACGCTTCGCGACCCCTGTGGACTGCAGCACGCGGGGGCTTCCCTGCCCTTCGCTATATCTCCCAGAGTCCATTTAGACTCGTGTCCATTGAGTCAGTGATGCCCTCCAACCATCTCATCCTCTCCCAGGGAGGGGGAGCCTTTAAACCAGCCAGGTGCTGGGAGTGTGGCCCAGCCATTAGTGAAGAGGGAAACGACAAGGAGTAGGAAGGGGAAAGGGGTGGTGGTGGGGGGAGATGGTTACACAGACAAAGGGATCGTGGCGCCTTTCAGCTGCTTATGCCATGGAACATTTCTCACAGCTGCTCAATGCCCAGGCTCTGCTGCGAGGAAAGAAGCAAGAGACGGTTTCCAGCCTCTCAGAGAGTCCCACGCAGAGTGATGGCGGCTGGGCAGAGAAGCACCTGGGTCCATGAAGGCACAGAAGCCAGGCTCTACCCTCACCCCCGTCTGACTTGGCAAGGAGAGGGATTTACACCGAGGCTGGGAAAGCCAGTCACTTGCCCATGGCAGAGGCCGGCCCAGAACTCAGGCCACAGGACTCACTGGCACTGATTCTCCTTACCCTTCCTCTTCCGGGAAGCACACACAGACCACTCCCCTGCACACTAAGCCACAGCTAATGCGTCTTTCCTCGGGGCTGCCTCTGAGACATTGTTAGCATTATGCTGGCCACTGTGTCAACGTTTTCCTGTCTGCCTCTCCTCCCAGACTACTAGCCAGGGACCGTGTTCTCCTAGCACCATTCCTGGCTCAGGCCAGGCACTTACCAAAGGATGGTTGAATGAATGAATGAATGAATGAGTCAAGGCAGGGAGAGGAGGTGTGCTGGGCTCTAGAGCCCCACATCTAACCCACCTGACTCCCCATGAGGTCTTACACCATCAGTGTGTGAAAACCCAGAATCATCTCCACTCTCAGGAGAGTAAGGAGAACAGGCTGATCCCTTCCCTTCAACTCTACAAGCGAGGTCCGGGCCAAGCCAGCCCCCTGAGTTCTGACCCACTGGGACAATCCTCACAAGCGCCCACTGTCCAGAAGGACCACTTGAAGTCTGCAGAATAAACAGGTTCCTAGTGGGCATGCCCAAGAGATGCAGGATCTGGGTGAGTTACAGGGGGAAGTCACAAACGTTCCTCAGGCCCTTGCTGTGTGCTCCACAGCCCCTGGAAGGCCCAGTGGGCATGGGAGGTAACCCCAAAGAATCTCTAAAACTGGGAATACAGGGTGGCGGGGGCCAGTCATTCACACCCCAGCACCTCTCCAAAAGCCAGCCCTCCAGCACAAGTCATCCGTCCTTGCCTCCCCCTCCCCGCCCAGAGCCAAACTTGACCTTCACAAAGGCGCTGCCCAGTCCCTCTGAACAAACTCTCACTCCCCCATCCCCTCCACAAGAAGCGCCACCAACATCAGACCTCCTCCTCCTGCCTCCAGTCTGTCTGTCTGCCCGTCTGTCTGTCTGCCCGTCTGTCTACGCAGCTGGCAGGATACACAGTTCGTCAGGAGAATAAGGTAATTCCTAATGGAAAAGGTAGGAGAGGCCCTTGGGAGCTTTTAAGCTCCACCAAATCCTTCCTCTACAATTTAGGCCCAAATTCCCTTTCCCTCACACCTCATCCCAGAAAGGCTTCAGGGGGGTAAGGCAGGGAAAGAGCCCTTAGGGAAGAGACGGCCCCACCCTTCCAACCAAGTCCCCATCAGGAGGAGGTTGCTGCCAGAAACACCCCCAACCATCTCTCTTCCTTCCCAAAAAAGGCAGCACTGGCACCGGCAGAGAATCAGCCCAATCCCGGTTTCACTCCAGTCCAGACCAGGGGAAAGCAGAATCATCAGAGAGCCTCAAGAACCCATGGCTATGCTGCTTCAGCTGGGCAGCCAACTTTGCCAGGTCTCTGGCCCGCACCTCATCGGACTTGGCTCTCAGGCCCATCTGGATGCACAAGACACCGGCAGGGTTCAGAACCTCAGACGCCTGTACTGGGCTTCCCAGGAACCCCAGCCCAGACAGGCCCCCAAGAGCCTCGCCAGCGAATCTGCCCTCCCCCCACCCAAGTCAGGGCACAGTTCCCGCCCGATCCAAAGGAGGGAGGGTTCCAAGGGAAGAGGAACGGGCCAGGAGCCCAGGAGAACCTTTGAAAAGGGGTGGGGGAAAAGGTCCCAAGGAGAGGGCCCAGAGGTGGAACCTCCAGTAAGTGGGGGAGTGTGTGTGTGTGGAGGGGTGGGGATCTAGGGGAACCCAGGAGATGACAAGGGGACCTGGGGGAGCCGAGGCGGAAACTCCCGGTATGTAGAGCGCAGGGAGGCACTAGGGTGCCTGGGAGGGGGCTCGCGCGCCGCGGCGCCGGGGAGAGGCTGGGGGGGACCCCTGTGACCCAGGGCGTGGGGAACCCGGAGGCAGGCAGAACCGAGCTGACGCGGGAGGCCCCCAGTGAGCCAGCCCCGGCGGGCAGAGTCCCAGCTGCCCAAGGCGCCTGGGGCCGGGCAGCTGGCCGAGGACGTCCAGGAGTTGATTTCAAGAAATGACAGCTCGCGCCCCCTTCCCCTCCCCACCCGCTCACCTGGGCCCGCCGCGCCCGGCCGCCCAGCAGGCAGCCCCGAGCCCCTGCCGCTCTGTCCCGCTGCCGGCCACTGCGCCCCTCCGGCGCCTCCTTTTGTTTGTCCCTCACTGCACCACTCAGCCTCCTCCGCCCCGGAAGTGACGTCACCGCCGGGCGCGAACGCGGCGCCCGGGGCGTAGCCATCTTTTTGAGGGGCGCTCTTCTCCTCGCCTTCACCCGCTCAGCTCCCGGTTGGCGCCATGTGGCTTTGGGGCGGAAGTAGCGGAGCCCTGGTTCCGCCCCCTTAAAGGGACAGGGATAGCTGTAACCTTCGGGGCGTGGGGACGAAGGGTGAAGCGGCGGAGGCGGGGGTGAGTAGCCGGTGCCGGAGCGTTGTTGCCCCGAGATCAGGTGCCGAGGAGGGAGGGCCTGACAGCTGGTTCCGAGCTTGATTGTGCCAGACTACTCGCTGCGTTTGGTGCTGCTGGTATAGCGGAGTGGCTACGCCGGAAAGGTTGACCTCAGCCCCTAGCTGTTGCGCGCGCCTCTCGCCGACCCGCACTCGGACACTGGGATCCGCCAGGCTGGTCCTCTCTGCCTCCCCATCCCCCGCCCCACCCCCACTCGCGCGATCGTACGGTACGGGTGGGGAAGAGGGAGCCCAGGGCGACTGGGTGAATTCTGGGTGGAGCCAGGGCTGGAACCGGACGCTGGACTCCAACTTGACAGCTCTAAGTATCCCAAGTCCTCGGAGTTCCCAGATTGATAATAGTAACGGCAACCGCGTTAAAACAGAATCCGTACAATGGAATACTGTGCCACCGCTAAAAAAGAAAAATGTTCACCATGCACTAATAGGGGACCGCTTCCAAGATACCATAGATGGAAAAGTGAAGGGATGAAAAAAACAGCGTTGATCGCTGCTACCGTTTGTGTGAAAGAATGTGAGTGGGGGCGTGGGCGTCTGCCGGTATGTTCATTCAGTTCAGTTCAATCGCTCAGTCGTGTCCGACTCTTTGCGACCCCGTGGACTGCAGCACGCCGGGTCCCTGTCCATCACCAACTCCCGGAGCTTACTCCAAATCATGTCCATTGAGTCGGTGGTGCCATCCAACCATCTCGTCTTCTGTCGTCCCCTACTCCTCCCGCCTTCAATCTTTCCCAGCATCAGGGTCTTTTCCAATGAGTCAGTTCTTCGCATGAGGTGGCCAAAGTATTGGAGTTTCAGGTTCAGCATCAGTCCTTCCAATGAATATTCAGGTCTGATTTCCTTTGGGGTGGACTGGTTGGATCTCCTTGCTGTCCAAGGGACTCTCAGGAGTCTTCTCCAACACCACAGTTCAAAACCATCCGTTCTTCGGTGCTCAGCTTTCTTCACAGTCCAACTCTCACAGCCATACATGACTACTGGAAAAACCATAGCTTTGACTAGGCGGACCTTTGCTTTTCATATGCTGTCGAGGTTGGTCATAACTTTTTTCCAAGGACCAAGCATCTTTTAATATTGGCTGCAGTCACCTTCTGCAGTGATTTTGGAGCCCCAAATATAAAGTCTGTCACTGTTTCCACTGTTTCCCCATCTATCTGTCATGAAGTGATGGGACCAGATGCCATGATCTTAGTTTTCTGAATGTTGAGTTTTAAGCCAACTTTTTCACTCTCCTCTTTCCCTTTCATCAAGAGGCTCTTTAGTTCTTTGCTTTCTGCCATAAGTGTGGTGTCATCTGCATATCTGAGGTTATTGATATTTCTCCCTGCAATCTTGATTCCAGCTTGTGCTTCATCCAGTCCAGTGTTTCTCATGATGTACTCTGCATATAAGTTAAATAAGCAGGGTGACAATATACATACTCCTTGACATACATACAGCCTTGACATACTCCTTTCCTGATTTGGAACCAGTCTGTTGTTCCATGTCCAGTTGTATGCAGGTCAAGTGGTCTGGTATTCCCATCTCTTTTTTAAGAATTTTCCACAGTTTGTTGTGATCCACACAGTCAAAGGCTTTGACATAGTCATTAAAGCAGAAGTAGATGCTTTTCTGGAACTCTTTTGCATCTTCGATGATCCAGCGGACGTTGGCAATTTGATCTCTGGTTCCTCTGGTGTGTGTATCACCCAGCTAGTGAAATGCACAAGTAATTAACTGTGGTGGCCTGGGACAAAGAACCAGGTCCTGGGTGCCTGGACAAGGGGGAAGAATTAACTACCATGCACACTGGTTGGTTAAAAATAAAATGGGATGCTGAGGATATTAATAATAACTGGCTTCCATTTATATCCAGTGGTGCCCAGTGCTAGGTTGCAGCTCTCCTGCTGGGAAGTCTTGTATTTCCTCATTATTAAAGCAGAAAACAGGCTCAGAGATCAGAGACCTTAGTAATATCTTATAGCCAGGACATGGAAAAGCTGGAATTTTAGCCCGGGAGCATTTTACACTAATGTCATTCTTGCTCATCCCACTGCCTCCTGAAAAGCATCTTTTGTTGTCAGCCTTACAGCTCTCAGCTTGGGACCTGGCACCTAGCAGGCATCCAGTAGCTGTTCATTGCCTGTCTATTGACTGAGGAAGTGAAATAGACAGGCAACAACAAGCAGTGTAGAATGAAGAGAAGCACAGATTGGAGGCCAGAACCCAGACTGGAGTCCAAGACTTGCTTTTTCTAGCCTAGAGTTTGGACCTGGCACATACCTCCCTGAGCCTCCATGTCCCCTCCTGCAGAACTAACTATGATTGCTGACACTGAGTGCTCCCTCATGTCCTACATTATGCCTTACACACATATTAGTCCCATTTTACAGATTAGTAAGTGAAGTACAGAGAAGTTAAGAAAGTTGCCCATCACAGCACTGTAAATCAAGTATGCTTAAAAAAAAAATGTTGCCCAAAGGAGGTCCTCACTTCTCAATTTCTAGAAAGGCTGTTGAGCTCCTCAGTCTCTCCCTCAGCCTCCTGGGACCATCAGCACTAATTCCTTGAGACACCTCAGGTCAGTTAGTTGAGCTGCCAGAGGCTGAGGAGCTGATGGAGAACAGCACAGACACAGTTCCTGTCCTTAGAGTCTGGTGAGGGCAACAGACAACGCAGCTGTTGGCATCTGTGATGAGTACTGTGGTGGGTGGGCAAGCTCAGGCCTTGGGAACACAGAGGAGGTGCCATCTGGTTCAGCCCCAGGGGAGTCACAGAAGGCTTCTCAAAGGAGGTAACATTTAACCTGACTGAAAGATGCATAAGCGACTTCCCTGGTGGTACAGTGGTTAGGAATCCACTTTCTAATGCAGAGGACACAAGTTCCATCCCTGGCCAGAGAACTAAGATCCCATATACCTAAGGGCAGCTAAGCCCATGCTCTGCAACTAGAGAAAAAAAAACCCATGCCTTGCAACAAAGACCCAGCATAGCCAAAAAAGAGAGAGAGAGAGAAAGATGCATAAGGTATCTAGGAGGATGAAGCTGGGGCCTGGAGGAGAGACACATTCATACCTGAAAATAATTGACACGATCAGAGACTGTGCAGGTTAGAAATGATCTGTCTGGTTTCTGCCTAAATCGGCTTTTTCCTCCTAGACAGTGCCTCCTCATGGCAACATGAGTGCCTCCAACATGGCATCCCACTCTCCACACTGCACTTAACCTTCCACATCTCCGAAGCGGAGGACTCCCTAATGTCATAATCCAGCTTGGGGCAACAAAGGAATACAGGAGGGTTAGCAGTGAGACCTGGAGAAGGGCATGGCAACCCACTCCAGTATTCGTCTGGAGAATCCCCATAGACAGAGGAGCCTGGTGGGCTACAGTCCATGGTATCGCAAAGAGTCGGACACGACTGACCAATTAAGCACAGCAATGAGAAAGTCCTTCATACTGATGCCCATCCCCCCATTCATTCGGTCCCTGGGTGGCAGCCAACTTGCTGACGTAGAAACTCTGCCCATGTGAACAAAGCTGTCAGCACGGAAATGTTCCTCCTGTCTTCCTGGCCATTCGTGCTCACCTGGGTTGTCAGGTCTCCCACGTGCTGGGACATTTAGCTGGGTACACCCCGCTCCCAGCCTTCTGTAGCCAGCAAGCCAAAGTCACTCCAGCTTCAGCAAGAGATGAATCACCGTTAATCCTGCCCTAATAGACCTGAAGCCACTTCCCACTCTCAGATGGCACTGCCCGCTCCCTGAAATATTTTCCGAACACTCATCTCACTTCCTCATTCTTGTACAGTGATACAAGCTTTGGATTCATAGCTGAGGTCCTGCTGTGCTTTCCCAGGACTTTCACTTTGGGTAAGTCATTTCCCCACTCTGACAGTTTCTACGTTTGTACAACTGATGTGACTCTCGTCTTTCTGCCAGCACTAAATATATACACGTGTATTGTTTTCTCCTCCATGTGTAAAACTGCCCCAAAGAGTGAGATTTCAATTTTTGGATCTGGATCCTGTGCCAGGAGGGAAAAGGAGTGGCCTTTCTACTGCGTAACTCACTCAGGCTCCCCACCCACCAGCCCCTCTGGCCTGGGAGCCTACAGTCTCCAGAAACCATTTCTCTCTCTTTTGCCAATTCCAAAGCCAAGGGGCGAGTGTGCGTGCTAAGTTGCTTCAGTCATGTCCAACTCTTTGCAAGCCTATGGACTGTAGCCCACCAGGCTCCTCTGTCCATGGGATTCTCTAGGCAAAAATACTAGAGTGGGTTGCTATGTCCTCCTCTAGGGATCTTCCCAACCCAGGAATCAATCCTGCATCTCTTATGTCTTCTACATTAGCAGGCAGATTATTTACCACTGGCGCCACCTGGGAAACCCAAAGCTAAGGGGGAACTGTGTCTGAGTCAGTGTACTTGTTAGAGCTCCCCAGACAAATGTAACCTCCCTTGGGGCAGAACCGTTGACTCAACAAGTTTTCATCAGACAGTTGTCTTGGAGGGACTCTGTACATCCAAGACAAAGCAAAAGATAAATAATTCATTATCTGCAAGAGATTTTATTGTCCTACTTGGTTAACTAATTTGTACGGAAAGTCTTAGAGGTTTAAATGTTAACAGTTTGCTGTCATTGACAGGTTAAGTGGACCAGGAACCTGTGCTAAATGCTTTCTGAGGGTGATTGCATTATTATTTATTATTGTCCCCATTGCACAGATGAGGAAGCTGAGTCTGGTTGTGGTAAGACTAAGGTCCTATAGCTTGTTCAGAGCGGAGCCGGGACCATTTTATCCAAGTTCAAGTTCTAAATCCAAGCTTTCATCTTCTGTGGTTGTTGGTATAACAGATTGGTCTTGCCTCCAGAGGTGCCATGGTTTGTGTTTTCTCAGTAATTGGACAGGGGAGGGGAGGAGGGGGATCTTCTGACATATTTAGGCCGAGGATGGTAAACATCCTTCTAGCCACTGTGGGAAGATGTAGAGCTTCCTGGTAAAGAACTGACTCAGCCCAAACACCAAGTGTGCCACTATTGAGAAACACGAAAACCTGACACCCTTACTACACACAATTGGCATAGGTGATGTGCAGCCAGGCTGTAAAGCCAAAGCCACCTTGCCTGTCCTTGCAAGCTGCCATGCAGGGTGGAAGCTGGATAAGGCATGGCTCATGTCCCCAGGGGCTGATGGTCTCCTAGATGCAGGGGAGCTGATAGAGGCATCAGCACCCACCTCCCAAAAGGATTTTTGTGGGGGACAGGTTTTGACTTTGGAAACAGGTAAACCAGGGGTTGAATCCCACCCAGCTCAGGCTCTCTCAGCTGACTGAGCTTTGTTCATTCTCTTCTTGAGCAAAACAGGGACAATGACGCCTTCCTGAAGGCTGCTGTGAAGATGAGTATTTAGCACAGGAGTCAGGCACATCATAGATGATCTGAGTTCTGGGGAGGGCCCAGACTGACCCAGGAGACTTCAGAGCTGGGGTTCAGCCCTGCTAGGGGGTCAGATTAAAAGGCCTGTCAGACAGGATATAGCTTGAGCAAAGGTGGGCAACATCTATTCAGAAGCAAAGGATTTATGTGTTTGAGAGTGGAGAGAATACAGAAGCTGCAGCGTCTGGACTTAGACCTGCTCCAGAGGCCAAGTTAGGAGGCTTTGGACTTTATCCGGTCTCCCTCCAGGCTGCATCCAGCAGGAGGTGTAGCTGACATCAGCAGCCAGAGGATTGGTCACTGAAGCCTGTCCCGAGGGGTTATCCACCCGCTGTTCACAAGTCCTGGTGACTTCTGGCCGAGAAGGTGGCCAATAGCTGCTTAGACTGATGGAGGCGTGTACTGGGGGAGGCACTGACCGCTGGGCACCAGCCCCTTGCCTGGCAGCCAGGAAGTCTGAGATCTTAGATGCCTTGGAAGCTGCCCAGAAAGGTGTTCTGAAGGTCACCTGGTGCATTTAAACTCCCTTCTCCAGGCAGGGTTGGCCTCCCTCGAGCTGCCTGCACTGCAGCACTTCTCAGACTAAATTTTAATAATAACAATGATACATTTTTGAAACACTGACTCCTTGCCTGGCACCAGGCTAAGTGGTTTTCATGTGTTAACTCACTGACTTCTCACTACAACCAGTGGACCAGGAACTATCATTATTTTCATTTCAGAAATGATACTCAGAAAGGTTTAGTAATTTGCCAGAAGTCATACAGCTAGTATATGGCTTCAGTCCAAGATGTGATTCCAGAATTTCACTGCCTCAAAAATAAATTAATTAATTAAATAAACAAAAACACCGCCTCAAAAAGAAAAACAAGAACAGTTTTTTTTTTTCCCAGGTAGTGCCATGGTAAAGAAATCTGCTTGTCAATGCAGGAGACACAGGTTCAATCCCTGGGTCGGGAAGATCCCATGCAGTAGAAAATGGCTATCCACTTCAGTATTCTACCCGGAAAATTCCATGGACGACGGATCCTGGCAGGCTACAGTCCATGGAGTCACAAACAGTTGGACTGAACAGGCCTGCCTGCACATACACACATGGGAGTTTATAAGACCCTCCCCAACCCAATCCCAGGGAAATAATCACTTCATCATTTACACACAAGCATATACAGTGCATAATGAGGCAGTCCTTGCCTTCCAGTATAGTTAAATAACCCCAGTCCCTCAATGAAAGCATTGGTCGCTCAGTCGGGTCCTACTCTTTTCGACCCCATGGACTGTAGCCTTCCAGGCGTCACCATCCTTGAGAATTTCCAGGCAAGAATAGTAGAGTGGGTTGCCATTTCCTTCTCCAGGGGATCTTCAGGACCTAGGGATCAAACCGGGGTCTCCCGCATTGCAGGCTGACTGTTTACCGTCTGAGCCACCAGGGAAGTCCTCAATAACACAGTTCAAATTTCATTTGCCATATTATGTTGCTGCTGCTGCTAAGTCGCTTCAGTCGTGTCCGACTCTGTGCGACCCCACAGATGGCAGCCCACCAGGCTCCCCCGTCCCTGGGATTCACCTATGATTAATTGCACCAAATATGAACTTTGCTACTACTTCTTCCATCCACAAATCACTGCGGAAATGACAGAGGCACTACGGTAAGTGACCAATCACATCACGTCTTTCAAAGCCTGTTGTTGATTGGTCAGTTCAGTTCGGTTCAGCCGCTCAGTCGGGTCCTACTGTTTGCGACCCCATGGACTGCAGCACAGCCAGGCCTCCCTGTCCATCACCAGCTCCCATAGTGTACTCAAACTCATGTCCATCGAGTCGCTGATGCCATCCAACCATCTCATCCTCTGTCGTCCCCTTCTCCCGCCGTCAATCTTTCCCAGCTTCAGGGTCTTTGCCAATGAGTCAGTTCTCCGCATCAGGTGGCCAAAGTATTGGAGTTTCAGCTTCAGCCTCAGTCCTTCCAGTGAATATTCAGGACCGATCTCTTTTAGGATTGGTCACCATGCGTGTTATTCAGTTCCTACACAGACAGCAAAGCATGTGGTTTGTGTTGCCTCCTGTCTCCTAGTGATAAACCCATGTGACATTTTACAAAAATGTGTGAGCAAAAGAATAGGAAATAGCTCCCCAAAAGAGGGACTTGGGCCGCACACATGAAAGCGCAGCACAGAAATGCAGAGTGATGAGACTGAACGTGCAATCCGAATTGAAGATAAATAGAATGATTTTTTAAACAGCTGGCAAGGACTTCTCTTGCCAGCAGTTAAGGTTCAGAGCTTCCAATGTAGGGGGCATGAGTTCAATCCCTCATCCAGGATCTAGGATCCCATAAATCGTGTGACGCAGATTTAAAAAAAAGAAAAATAGCTGGCTCTGGCCTGCTGCGATTCATGGGGTCGCAAAGAGTCGGACACGACTGAGCGACTAAGCTGTACTGAACTGAACTGAACTGGGAATGTTGAACCCGCAGCGATTTGCTGTTCCAGAAGCTCTAACTGTGCAGCCAGGGAAACAGTGAGAGCACATCATATCGACACATGAGTGAAAGCGGTTCTGACAAAAAGGATGATGTTGTCCCAAGGAAATGATGCCAGCAAAAACACCACATTAAAGGAACTGCCAGAAATATTTCATAGCATTGAAAGTACAAAGGATAAAGTATTTTAAGTTGATCTGAACTTAGAAAGGAGTGTGATGATTCACCAATGCATAGAGAAGATGCTGGTTCTGTATCTGAAGCTACACAACTGGAAGGCAAGCACTGTTGAAACGACTCTTGATAATTTTCCCCAGATTTATTGAAGTATAATTGACAGATAAAATTGTAATATAAAGTATACAATGTGATGGTTTACTCTGTGTGTACTTGGTGAAATGACTCCCGCAAACAAGTCAATGATGCCTCCATTACCTCATGTAGTTACCCTTTTCTTAGGGAGAGGATCTACTCTCTTAGCAGATTTCAACTAAACAACAATAAAGTATTGTCTGCTGTAGCCACCAGGCTATGCGTTAGATCCTCAGAATCATTCATCTTGTAACTGAAGTTTGTACTCTTTAATCAGTCTCTCCCTGTTTCCTCCGTTCCCAGGCCCCTGGCAACCACCATTGCACACTCTGCTTCCATGAGTTCGACTTTTTTCTTTTTCTTTTTTTTTTCAAATTCCACATATAAATGATATTGTGCAATATTTGTCTCTTTTCTTTCTGGCTTATTTTGCTTACCGTAACATATTTCAGTTTCATCCATGTTGTCACAAATAGCAGGATTTCCTTCTTTTTGAAGACTGAATAATACTCCATTGTATATTCATCCATACCATATTTTCTTTATCCATTCATCCATCAACAGACACTCAGGTTGTTTCCAAATGTCGACTCATGAAGAATGTGGCAATGAGCACAGGAGTGCAGATGTCTTCTTGAGATAGGACTTTCTTCCTTTGGATGTATACCCAGACGTGGGATTGCTGGGTCATCCTTGATACCTTTTTACAATGAAAGAAAATACTTGAATTCTCAATGTTTTAATTTAAATTACACTAGCAATTTAATAAGTATTAAATGTATAATTATTAGTTTCACTACTTTTTCACCTCCCTCTACATTTGTAACAGACCATCAAGAGGTTTTTTTTTTTTTAAAGAAATCTTTATTTCATGTCTATGATGTGTGTGTGAGTGCTAAGTCACCTTATTCGTGTCCGACTCTTTGCGACCCCATGAACTGTAGCCTTCCAGGCTCCTCTGTCCATGGGATTCTCCAGACAAGAATACTGGAGGGGGTTGCCACACCCTCCTCCAGGAGATCTTCCCAACCCAGGGATTAAACCCGTGTCTCCTGTGGCCCCTGCATCATCAAGAGGTTTTAATGCTTTGACAACACCTTTGAAAGGTCCCTGAACGATCATAATTTTTCCCATTATTCAGTTTTCTCTGCACCATTGCAGCTTGAATGGTTATTTTCACAGTCTCACAGTGCAGTGGGAAGCGAGAACTATGTATGTGTATGCATATGTACGCACCACCACATTTGTATGTGTATAATTTAAAATGCAAGTGGAGTATGCTGTCTTCCACATGCCTGTTTTTTCTTACCATATATTTTGCATCGGGTCTTAAGTTGCGGCATGCGGGATCTTTTGTTGTGGTGCCTGGATTCTCTAGTAGCACGCAGGCTTAGTTGCGTGTGGGATGTCAGTTTCTCAACCAGAAATCAAACCTACGTTCCCAGCAATCGAAGGGCATAGTCTTAACAACTGAACCACCAGGGAAGTCCCCATACATTTTCACAATTGAGGTAAAATGCACAGAACACACAGTTAACCATTTAAAATGTACAAGTCAGTGGCAGTTAGTGTATTCACAATGTTGCATGACCACCACCTCCCTCTAGTTTCAAAATATTTCTAGTGCCCCAGAACTGCACCCTGTGTCTATCGAATAATCACTCCACATTCCCCTCTCCATACCCTGGTAACTACTAATTTGCTTTCTGACACCACGGATTTGTCTATTCTGGACATATTGTGTGAAAGCAATCACACAATAGGTGACCTTTTGTGTTTGACTTCTTAGGATGCTTTTGAGCTTTATCCGAGTTGTACCATGTATCAATGTGTCTGTTGTTCCTTCTTGTGGCTAAACAGTGTTCCATTGTGTGAATATACCCCAGTTTACCATTCATCTGTTGAAGGACATTTGACTTGTTTCCACCTTTCGGCTATTATGAATAATGCTACCATTAACATTCATGTACAAGTTTCTGTGTGGACATTTGTTTTGTTTGTCCAGTATAAACCTAGGAGTGGTGTTGCTGGGTCATAATCTAATTTTATGTTTGGACTTCATAAAAATGTAAAACTTTTGTGCATCAAGGGACACTGTCAAGAATGTGATCAAAGTCATTGATTCATTTTGAGTTAAATTTTGTAGATGGAATGAGATAGAGGTTCAACTTCATTCTTTTGCAAGGGGCTCTCCAGTTGTCCTAGCACCGTTTGTTGAAGAAATTATTTGACCCCCATTGAATGGTCTTGATACTTTGTCAAAACTCATCTGGACATAGATATTTGAGTTTGTTTCTGGGCTCTCGATTCTGGTCATTGGTCTGTATGTCTAAGCAATGCCATTGCCACACTGTTTTGATTACTGTAACTTTGTAGTATGTTTTGAAATCCACCTGCATTTTTCATGTAACCTGAATATCTTTTCACGTCAGAATGCTAGGGGTGGTCTCATTCCTTTTGGTGACTGTATAGCGTTCCATTGTATGGATAAATCAAAACAAATTGAATCAGCCTCCAACTGATAAGACATTGAATTGGCTTGTTTTTTTTTTTTCTCACACACAATACTGCAATTATCTTCCAGGTTTATGTATATGTATGAACATCCCTGTAAGATAAACATCTAGAAGACAGAGTGTTTAAGTCAAAGAATAATATAAGTCACTAGTATTAAGTTGCCCTCCAGAAGTTTTACCAGTGACTTTTAGTGCATCGTAGTATTGACTTGGGGGATCTCAATCTTATTATTCTCTGCCTGAGACACAGACAATAGTGTTTCAGTGTAGTTTGCATTTTGTCAGTTATGACAAGGTTCAGCATCTCTTCAAGTTTACATGCTGTTTTCTTTTTGTGTGTGAATTTATATCTTTTGCCCACTTTTTTTTTCAATTGAAATGTTGGTCTTTTGTAATTGGTTTGTAAGAATCCTTTGCATGTTAAGGCTGACACTGTATTAGAATGGTCTGATTATTCATTTGTCTCCCTCATTCTGTATGCACACCTTAAAGGAAAGGAAGGTATCCTATTCTCCTTTGTGTGCCTGGTGGCTAGCCTAGGGCATAACACATAATGGAAGTTCAATAAATACTTGCTGAAGTAATAAAAGGTGTGTATCTAAGTTCCTGCACCAGTTGTCGATAGTAAAAAGATGAACAAAGAAGAGTCCTGGTTCTAACGGAGCTCACAGTCTGGTTGGAGAGATAAACATTCATTCTCTCACTCAGTGAAAGTTTATTGAGCATCTTCCTCTGAGACACATGCATAATAATGTCCCAGGCAGCTGCTAGGATGAGAAAAATGCCAGGATTATGACTCGGGCGATCTGGTCCCCCTGGAATCTGGGCTGGTCGGTGCTCCTCCCTGCTCATCACTATCCCCATCCATAAAATGTAAGCAACTAGATCAAATTCTCTCATTTCCCACTGAGCATCTGTCAGTCTGTGCTTCATCGATTTTTTCTGGAAATAGTGAATCAGTAGCCCAAGGGGCCATGGTGTCACTGCTCAGCCTCCCCTTGCTCCACAGTGGCAGTGAAGTCTGTGTCCTGAGTTCAAATTCCAGCTCTGCTACCTGCTAGCTGTGGCCCTGGGTCTGTTACTTCGCCTCTTGATGGCACCTTTCTCATGGGATTAAAAGTGATGGGCCCTGTAAATGCTGGGCAGGCAGCCTGGCACAGAGAAAGTGTGCAGTAAATAAAAGGCTACGGTCATTACCCTTAAACTAGTCATCAGGGCTGTAGAGGAGTTGTCCAGGGAAGACTTGCTTCCTGGAAGATGAGAGATGAGGCACATGGGGAGTTGGAGGTGGGTGTGGCTTGGGAAAGGCTGCCCCAGCGCCTTCCTGGTGTCTCTGAATGAGGCAATGGTGAGAGCTCCCAGGTGTCTGTGAATGAGCCCCTGTAGAGATACCTAGGTCAGCCCAGTCAGTGCAAGAACCCTGGTCTGGGAGGCCAGCAGTCGCACCTCGGGGTGGGCCTGGACCAGCGCACTCACCACCGACGGTCTCCTCTATGAAGTGAGGCCACGCTCCCCTCTGAGACGCAAAGTTGCCCTCTGTCCTAATGTCTCGTATGACTGAAGGTCTCGGGCCAGCTAGCCAGAAGTCTAGACAGGGCTGGCTCTGCATGTCCCCTGGTGGTGGCCTCAGGGACAACAAGCACCCATTTCCTCACAGGGCAATGCCTTGCAAGGATTCCCAGGTGGCTCAGTGGTCAAGAACCCGCCTACCAATGCAGGAGAGGCAAGAGACCTGGGTTCCATCCCTGGGTCGGGAAGATCCCCTGGAGGAGGAAATGGCAACCCACTCCAGTATTCTCGCCGGGAGAATCCCATGGACAGAGGAGCCTTGCGGGCTTCAGTTCAGGGGTTGCAAAGAGTAGGACATGCATCAGGCAAGCAGCATGCAACGCCTTGACACCTGGCAGTGTTGCTGGTGAGGGCACCCCAGGTGGCCACCTGTGCCCTTCCCACCCTCGGCTCAGACCCCCAGTGGCTTTCCCTCCCCTTCAAGTTCCTGGAGACTGTCCCCGTGACACCCACGGGCTCAAAGGAAAGAGACGTGCAAGTACTCAAGGGCAAACACTCTTATTTGCACAAGTAGTCACAACTACACACGGATTTACCCACGTTCATAGTCACATTAAAACTTTCAGGGACCCTATTCACTTCTACTTCATAGGCCCCTTTCTCCATTAAAAAAATAATAATAACAAAGGAGAACTCCCTGGTGGTCCAGTGGTTCAGACTTAATGCTCTCACTGCCAAGAGCCCTGGTTCAATCCCTGGTCAGGGAACTAAGATGCCGCAAGCCACACAGCTTGGCCAAAAATATCTATATATAATTTATAACTATGTTGGTATAAAGAACACATATCATCCAGGCTAGATTCATTATTATACATTCATTATTATATTCCCTCAGTCGTGTCTGACTCTTTGCGACCCCATGGACTAGCCCCCCTGGGCTCCTCTGTCTGCGGGATTCTCCAGGCAAGCATACTGAAGTGTGTTGCCATGCCCTCCTCAGGGGATCTTCCGGCCCAGGGATTGAATGCATGTCTCATGTCTCCTGCATTGGCAGGCAGGCTCTTTACCACTAGCACCACTTGTGTTCTTATTTTAAAATAAATTAAAATGAAAACATTTTCATAGGCCCTTCAAACTATCGCAGGCCCTCAGCACTAAGCCTCCTGAGATCTGATGAAGTCAGTCCTGCTGAAATAGGTCATATTACGGATAGGGAAACTGACATTGAGAGAGGTAAGGTGACTTGCCCTGAGTCACACAGCCAAGGTATGCATGACCCCAAAGCCTGTGTCCTCACCTTCTCCCCCAGCGTCTGTTTGGTGCCCAATCCCAGGTGGGCATCAAAGGTTTGGCAGGACAGACCTGCTCCACAAAGGGTGCAGTATGATACTCACTCCTGTGCCCACAGACTCACCCAGACACACACACCATTCGCTGCCCTGGCAGTCCCCTGCAGTGGAAGCTGGATCCTGGTTTCCAGCCCCAGCCCTGAGGTAGCATGAGTGGTTAAGCGTGTCCTCATCCTGCACAGGCTCTCCCCCGCTCCACGGAGCCAGGCGGCCCAGGCCACCCCCAGCCCCAAGGTACCACCTTTCCTGACAGCTGGCAGTGAGAATGAAGGGCCAAGACTGGCAGAGGAGAGGAAAAGGCCACACGCTGGGATCTTAAACTGTGGGCATCCCATGATTCGAACCCTCCCCTAACCTGCTGGAGCCCCATTTGAGTGTTTGTTGTTTTTCAATCGCTCAGTTGTGTCCACTCTTTGCAACCCCAAGGACGGCAGCACACCAGGCTCCCCTGTCTTTCAGTATCTCCCGGAGTTTGCTCAAATTCATGTCCATTGAGTCAGTGATGCCATCCAACCATCTCATCCTCTGTTGCCCCCTTCACCTCCTGCCTTCAATCTTTCCCAGCATCAGGGTCTTTTCTAATGAGTCAGTTCTTCGCATCAGGTGGCCAAAGTATTGGAGCTTCAGCTTCAACATCAGTCCTTCCAGAGAATATTCAGGGTTGATTTCCTTAAGGATTGACTGGTTTTTGTTGTTATATTATCATTCTTACATATTTCCTTGCCTCTTTTGTTTTGCTTTTAAATTTTATTTACTTTCGGCTGCACGGGGTCTTTGTTGGTGTACTCAGGGTTTCTCTAGCTGCAGCAAGTGGGGGTTACTCATTGTGGTGTGGGGGCTTCTCACCGCTGTGGCTTCTCATTGCGGAGCACTGGCTTTAGGCACAGGCTTCAGTAGTTGTGGCATACGAGTTTTTTTACTCTGAGGCATGTGAAATCTTCCCAGGTTAGGGATCAACCCCGAGTCCCCTGTATTGGCACCCGGATTCTTATCTACTGGGCCACCCGAGAAGTTCCTTTCTTGCCTATTAAGGTGGGGGGGGCAGGTTGAGGATAGCACCTGCTTTCCAGGGCTGTTGAAGGGGTCTGATGACATCAGTAGAGTCCTAATTGCAGTGCCTCATGCTGAGTGAGCAAATTAGAACTGACTGTATTAATATTATTCCTACCTCTGTGATCAGGTGAGATGATGGCAGGTGTGATCTGGGGCAGAGGAGGTGTAGCCGCCTTAGGAGAAAGGCCAGAATTGATAGACATAAAGGGATGTGGGCAACCATGTCAGAGAGAGGATCAGCCTACCAGGCAGCCGCAGATTTTGAACCAAGTGGCCAGGAGGTGGTGAAGGAGGGGGTTGCCCTAAGATTAAGTCCGTCTGGGTGAGTCAGCAGGGTTTCAGACACAGGATGGGAGCAGGCACCCCTGCACTCGGCCCGTCTCAGGGAACCACCCATCCCCGTTCGCTCAGGATGGTGCTAGTTTCAGCACTGAAGCCTGGTGTCCTGAGAAACCCCTCAATCCCAGGCAAGCGGGATGGCTGGTCCCCCCAGAACAGGCACGGCTGTGGCCTCCAAGGCCAGCACTGGGCTCACACCAGGCCGTGCACCTCCCATCCTCTGCTGAGGGGCCTTGCAGGCCAGCACTTTCTCCCAGACACAGGGTGGAATGCCCCTCCTCAGATAATAATCGCACTTTCTTAGCCGCAGGGAGTAAATCAGAGGGTGAACTCTGACTGACTTCCCAGCCCCTGGAATCTCCCAGCTCGCCCCCACGGGCCTTTGCACCGCCTGGCATCCTTTCCCTTCCTCTGGGACTGGGCTTGAAGGCCGCGCCCTCCAAGGAGCCCCCGGGAAGGCCTGCCCGCAGGGGCCGTGCCCCCAGCGCCCTCTAGTGTCCGGTTGTATTAGTCTCCTGGGCGTCTGTACCAAGTACCACACACCGGGTGGTTCTAAATATAAAGAGAAACTTTTTCTCTCATCGTTCTGGAGGCTGGAAGTCCAAAATCAAGGTGTGATCGGGGCCATGCTTTCTCTGTCGGCTCCAGAGGAGAATCCGGTCCATGCTTTTCTCTTAGCTTCTGTGCTGTCAGGAGTCCTGGGTGTTCCTTGGCTCGGAGACACATTAATCTCTGCCTCACCCACTCCAGTGTCTTGCCTGGAGAATCCCAGGGACGGGGGAGCCTGGTGGGCTGCCATCTGTGGGGTCCCACAGAGTCGGACACGACTGAAGCGACTTAGCAGCAGCAGCGGCGGCGGCTGTCTTCACATGACCTTTCTCCTGTGTGTCTGTATTCTTTTCTCTTCTTACAAGGAAACAAACTGTACTGGCAACGGTCCACTCTGATCCATTGAGACCTCATCCTTAATTTTTCGAATATTTGTTTATTTACTATTATTACTATTTTTTTGGAGAAAGGAATGGCAACCCACTCCAGTATTCTTGCCTGGAGAATCCCATGGACAGAGGAGCCTGGAGGGCTACAGTCCATGGGGTCACAAAGAGTCGGACATGACTGAAGTGACTTAGCATACATGCATTGCTATTTTTGTCTGGGCCAGCGTTAGTTGCAGCGCGTGGAACCTTTAGTTGCCGCACGTGGGATCTAGTTCCCTGACCAAGGAACAAACCTGGGCCCCCTGCAGCCCAGACTCTTAGCCACTGGACCACCAGGGGAAGTCCCTCGTCTTAAATCTGTTACACCTTCAAAGATCCTGTTTCCAAATAAGGCCACATTCGCAGGTTGTTGTTTAGTCGCTCAGTTGTGTCCAACTCTCTGCGACCTCATGGACCAACCCCAAGATCCCCAGGGGATCTTCCTGACCCAGGGATTGAACTTGCATCTCCAGCATGTCTCTCGCATTGCAGGCAGGTTCTTTACCCCTGAGCCACTGGGGAAATATTCACAGGTTACCAGAGGTTAGGACTTGGACATATCCTTTCGAAGGACACCATTCGAGCCATAACACACACCTTCGCGTTGGTCAGGAAATACTTGCTGGATAGTAGTGGAGACAGTGTCTGTGGGCATCTCTTGACAGGCCTGGTCCACGCTGTGGTCTCAGCGCTTTGCCAGGACCTGGTCAGAGAAGATGCTCCGGAGAAGCTGATGACTGAGTGAGGACCAGAGGAGGACGTGCCCCACCTTGGGACAGGTGACGAGTTTTCTGGGCGCTGAAATGCTTTGAAAGACCTTGGAGGAACAGGCTGGATTGGGAGCGGAGTTTAGAAGGGACTAGGCTAGGGAGTTGCCTAGTTTAGGCCAGACTTTCTTTCCCTCTTTCTCTTTTTCGGCTGCGCTGGATCTTAGTTGTGGCACATGGGAAAAGATCTGTGTGGCATGTGGGATCTAGGTCCCTGACCAGGGATCAAACCCGGGCCCCCTGCATTGGGAGCGGGGAGTCTTAGCCACTGGACCACCAGGAACGTCCCATAGGCCAGATTTACTTCTTATAAGCAAGGGCCGACAACCATCCACTTCCTAGAATCTTCCAGTGTGGGCAAGCCTGAGCATTTGTATCCATGACTGGGTTATGAATTACTCTCCTTTTATTTCTCCTCTACAGTAAAGTTAGAGGGTCACACTGATAGTTATGAAATGTTGTGAACAGGTAGATTATATTGGACTTCCGGTTTGCAGTCCTGTGTGCAAGGAGCTTGGAAGTCATCACACTGTCCTTGTGAATAAAAAGCTGAGCCAAGATAAAAATTAACAGCTTTTCTTAGATTCATCAGAGAAGTGAGGCCACAACGCAAACTGCCGCCTCGGGTATGTGAATGTGTCATCTAAGGCTGCTTTCCCAAAGCAGCAGCAGACTTGAGAAGCTGCGACAAAGACTGTCTGCCCTGCAAAGCCTAAAGTATTTGCTCTGACCCAAGGCAGAATATGTTTGCTGGCGCTGATATAAGATAAGGAAACTTAACAGACAGGAATGATGAGCGTGGCTGGGCGAGAGCAAGCGAGAGAAACAGTGGTAGGAAATGACCTGGGCCCTCATCTCTGATCTAATATGGCGTCGTAGTATATGCTCGTAGGATACGGTAGAAACTTTGGGTTTTATTCTTAATATGAGGATTTTTAAAAGAAAGAAAGGAAACTGAAGTCGCTCAGTCACGTCCGACTCTTTGTGACCCCATGGACTGTAGCCTACAAGGTTCCTCCTTCCATGGGATTTTCCAGGCAAGAATACTGGAGTGGGTTGCCATTTCCTCCTCCAGAAGATCTTCCTGACCCAGGGATTGAACTCGGGTCTTCCACATGTAGGCAAATGCTTTACTGTCTGAGCCACCAGGGAAGTCCAGGTCTTAGTTGCGGCATAAGGGATCTAGTTCCCTGACCAGGGATGGAACCCTGGTCCCCTGCATTGGGAGTGTGAGGTCTTAGCCACTGGACCACCAGGGAAATCCCAGTGTACAAGTTTTTGTATGGACATATTTTTGTTTTTCATTTCTCTTGGGTATATACCTAGGAGCGGAATTGCTAGGTCATATGCTAACTCTATGTTTAACATTTTGAGAAACTTCTAGACTGTTTTCCACATCCGCTGCAGCATTTTACATTCCCAGAAGCAATATACAAGGCTTCCAATTTCCCACCATCCTTGAAACACTTGTAATTATCTGTCTTGTTATAGCCATTCTAGTGGGTGTGAAGTTGTGTCTTAGTGTACCATTTACCTAATGACTAACGATCTTGAGGATCTTTTCATGTGCTTGCTAGCAATTTATACCTCTTTGGAGAGATTCAGATTTATACTTTGCAAATGCCTTCTCCTATGTGGGTTTTTTCATTTTCTTGATGGTATCTTTTGAGACACAAAAGTTTTTAATTTTGGTGAAGTCTAAATCCATTTTTTCTTTCATTGCTTGTGTTGTGATATATAAAAGCTGCTATATATGGTGTTATATATTAAAAAACCGTCTTCTAACACAAGGTCAAAAACTTTACTCCTGTTTTCTTCAAGGAGGATTATAGTTTTAACCCTGACTTTTAGGTCTATGATGCACTTTGAGTTAATTATTTTTTATAAGGTAGGAGTCCAGTTTCATTCTTCTGCATGGGGATATCCAGATGTTTCAACACCAATTTGTTGAAAAGATTGTTCTGTCTTCATTGAATTTTCTTTTCTTTTTTTGCTCGGGGGTCGCATAACTAGTTAGCATGCCCGAGTCTCCTTCGTTATCGGAATTAACCAGACAAATCACTTTACCAACTAAGAATGGCCATGCACCACCACCCACAGAATAGAGAAAGAGCTATCAGTCTGTCAGTCCTGTCCCTCTTTGAATTTTCTTGGCCCCCTTGTCAAACAGCAGTTGATCAAATAGCAGTATACTTTTGGGCTCTCAATCCTATTCCCTCGATTTATATGTCCATCCTTATGGCAGTACCACACTGTTTTTTGGGTTCCCTTAGCTTTTTAGTAAGTTTTGAAATTGTGCAGTGTGTCCTTCAATGATTTTCTTCTTTTTTAAGCATTCACGTTTTAATTTATGTTTGTTGAATCTTTTTTTTTTCCCCCTTGGCAGCACTGCAAGGCTTGTGGGTTCTTAGTTCCCTGACCTGGGATGGAACCCGGGCCCTGGCAGTGAAAGCACCGAGTCCTAACCACTGGATCGCCAGGGAATTCCTGAATCTCTTTTAAGGCCTGATCAGCTTCAGATTGGTTTTAGCACAGAAATAGTCTACAGGTGGTATGTGTGTTTCCAGAGTCAGGACGTGATGTAGGCCTGGCTCTGTGATGTTAGAAGCCATCCATAATCTTCACCTGGATCATTTTTAACTAGAGGTGATTTACATTTTGAGGGCTTCCTGCATAGCTCAGTTGGTAAGCATCTGCCTACATTGCGGGAGACCTGGGTTCAATTCCTGGGTCGGGAAGATCCCCTGGAGAAGGAAATGGCAACCCATTCCAGTATTCTTGCCTGGAGAATCCCATGGACAGAGGAGCCTGGCGGGCTGCAGTTTGTGGGCTCGAAAGAGTTGGACACAACTTAGCACTATCTTTTTCTCTCTTTTTCTTAGCATTTTGAAAGGGTTACTGTGGTTGCTGGGGTGGGGGGTGGTCCCAGGGTTTCAAGGACTGAAGGATAGCCGTTCGACAAAACACTTGTTGCCGCGCCTGGTGCAGAGCGACCACTCGATAAATACCAGCCCTTATTGTTCTTGTTATTAGAGCTGGGCGGGGGGACCAAGTCCTGGGCCTGGAGCCATTTTTCCGGCCAGGGTGTTCTCCCTTCTCTGCCCTTGGAGGGGACGTCGCCCCACGGCTCTGGGAGGCATGTTCAGGAATGCGACGGCCATCTGTTTGCACCTGGTGGGGCCCCTCTGGGGAAAGAAGTCTGGAGCTTCGCTCACCCGGTGTTTGCACCAGACTGTAAGTGCTCTCGCCCCCCCTGCCCCCCAGCTCTGCTGCTCGCATGGCCTGGGGCTCCTGGGATCTGGCTTGGTCCTGGCTTCAAAGCTGTGCGTGAGCCTCCTCTTTCAGGAAGCCTTCTCTGACTGCAGCCTGGGTGTGGGCCCCTCCCTTGCCCCTGCTTCTGATCTAGCTTATAGCTCTGCATCCTTGGTGCTGCAGCCTCCCCATCGGCCCCTAACCCAGCCCAGTGTTTGGTACACAGTAGGTGCTTCATAAATGTTGGCTGAATAAATGCATTATGCATAAACTCAAGAACAGGCACTGGTTCCTCCCTTATCCAAGTAGTGTGTGATGTACGCAAAGGTCACTCCATTGAGCACCTCGAGTTTCCCCCCTTTTTCATCTCCTCCCTGAACTCATTCAGCTCAGTTCATCTTTGTTCTCACTCTGTGCCCCTGTACCCCTCTACTCCTTCAGCCATCTCAACCCTCCTCAAACTCCCTCACTCCAACCTCTACTCACCTGTCCACCACAGCCCCAACTCATCTTCACTTTATTTCCTTAACGTGATGCATACCCAATTCGAAAGCTAGTCCTTACATCCTTGAACCCATAATGACATCAATATTAAGATACATTGTTATTTTAGGGACTAGTAAGGGAGGAGGAAATTGCCTATTAAATTCATTCTATAGGTTCTAAGATACATCTGAAAGTGCAGTGTGCAAAAATACACATTTCAGAATCAAATGTGATATGATCTCCATACAAAAAGACTTGGAAACATAGAAAAGCACACCCATAATTCAATCACCTACAATTCCACCACTCAGAGGGAACCTTTGTTAACGTGTTACTACGTTTCCTTCTAAACTTTTTTTCCATTCACACATTACCATAAAAAATGTATATATACAAGCATATGCAAGGGTATTTTTTAAAACATAATCATACCATACATTCATTTTGTCGCCTGTTTTATTGATATCAGTACAGCACATTTATAAACATTCCTCTAAAATGTAATCTACTCCCATATTTTTAATCATAAAAATAAAACATTTATTTTAGAAAATGTGAAAAAAAGAAAATTGTTAAGGAAGAGAAGGAAAAATGTCTGTTTACTCACCAAATAATCACTGCCGTCTAACATTTTGGGGATCACACAATTTCCCTGGCAAAGATTATGCTATCGTTTCTACTATTTTGATACATGCTGAGTGCCAGCCCTGGCAAGAGGTATTAGGGCCTGGTGAAAGGACAGGGCCGCCAATGTTAGCAAAGTACCCACTGGGTTCGAGGCTCCACGCTGGGCTCTCTCTGAACCATTCACATCGCCAGGACTCCCAGGCGATGGAAAAGCCTGGCCGGTGTACAGACGGTCCCCACACCCTTCTCCAGGCCCAGGGCCAGGTGCTAGGAGCCCTGCTGTTGCTGTCGTCCTGACCCAGAGGCCTGTGCAGCTCCTCTTCTGACCCTGGGCAAGGCCCCAAATCTCTTTGAGCCTCAGTGTCCTCATCTTTAGATGAGGATTATCCTGACCCCTCTGGTAAGCATGCTGTGAGGACGCGGGCTGTGAAGCACAGTGGGTTCAGCTATACAGCCGGTGGCTTCACCACCTGCCAGCTCCCTGAGACTGCAACACACAGGGACCAGGAGGCTCCAAGGGACCACGAAGCCCATGCCCCTATTACACTGATGGGGAGACTGAGGCCAGGAGGAACTAACGCACTTGCGCAATATCACCCAGCCACAACGGACTGAGGACCTGAGCCTGATGGTCCCCGGGCCAGGCCAGTGTCTGCACACCTGTGGGTGAAGGGGAAGCTGGCCTGGAAGGAACCCAGGGAAGGGGAGGGGTGGTCCCCTGAGCCCCTGAAAGACTGAGCAAGTAGCCCCTTTGCCCGAGTCTGAACATGGCCTCATCTCAAACAGGCCTGAGTCTATCTGTCATGTGACCTTGAACGCAACTGCCTCCCACTCCTCCCTGCATTTCCTCATCTGTAAAATGGGTCAGGTCAGGGGGTTCCGGGAAGTTTATGGACAAGTTTAGCAAGAAGCCGCTGCCATCACAGTCACCCTATTCCGCTCTCCTGCTCCTGCTGCTCCTCCTCCCCAGCCCCTCCTGAGGAATTCAACCTGATGGAATTCAGTCTATGTCCCAAGATGTGCGGAGTCCGGGCTGGCAGGTGGGCAAGTCCAGGCTGGTGGCGCGGGGAGGAGCCAGGTGCTGAGAGGCTGGAGGAGCCCTGCCCTTCTCCTCCTCCCGGAGGGGCGGACATGGAGGCTGTGGTCACAGAGCAGTTGCTTCCTGGTGGGAGCCCAGGCTGACTCTCCATTTGCTCTGTCTCCAGCTGACTCCCTGCTTGCTCTGTTGTCTCCAGTTCACCATGGCTAAACGGCTGCAGGCTCGAAGGCTGGACGGGATCGACCAGAACCCGTGGTGAGCCAGGCAGGACTGGGGAGGATGGTGGTGGGGGTCCCCCGGCTCAAGGATAGCAGGGCTGGCGGTCCCTGGGTTGGCAGGGACTCCGTGGTACCCAAGACGGCTGCATACTCGGACCGGGAGGTTTGCAGCCTCAGCCCTTGAGAGGTGAGACCCCCCCAGCCACCTGCTTAGGTTTGAGTCTCAGCCTCACCCTGCTTGGCTGTGGCATTTGGGGCCGGTGACTCACCTGCTCTGAGCCTCTGGTTCCAGCTAGGAAGTGGAGATACTTCTGTCTCCCCTGAAGGGCCTTGGGAGGGTGAGATGAAATACTGTGTGAGCCATGGGCACTACCCAGGCACTGGGCTGAGGGCTTTCCGGGGGCGGGGGCCGGGGGGGGGTGTGGTCTTTCATTTCACACTTAGTAGAGAACAAGATAGCTAAAGAATATAAGAAGGTAAGACATGGGCAGCTCCTCACCGACACTTGAGAGCTTAACATCTTTTCTGAGTTGACTCATTCTACATGTGAAAAACGTACGTGCCCGCTGTCACTAGTGATGCAATGGATGCAACTGAAGATGTGTAAGAAAGACTGAATGCCCTTCCTTCTTCCCCCTTCTCCAACCCCTGCTCCCAGCCCACTCCCCCTTTGGCCAAGAGCACAGAGCCACCTCTGTACATAAAAAAGATATCATTGGCTGTTGTTTTTATCCAGAAGAGGACCATCTTTTTCTTTCAAACTCCCCTCCTGTACTGCATTTTGTGATTTGCAAAAATCTTCCACCTCCATCTTCTCCTCTGATGCTCCCTGTTGTTTGGGATACGGGACCAGGCCCAAAGGCCCTATGGTGTCCGGCTGCTCTCCAGGTTGAGCCCCCTGGGTCCTGCTCGCCAGGCTGCCCCCTCTGTCCTCTCTGTGAGGCAGGTGGGCAGGCCTGTGGCCCATTTTGCAGATAAGGTCAAGTCCAGCCCAGAGGAAGGAAATGACTGGCGGGGAGAGGCAGCTAGAGTCTTTCCTGACTCACAGAGCCAGCAGACTCTTGAACCTTTCATACCCATTCTACAGAACGGAGGACTGAGGCCAGGAGAAGCCAAGTCTCAGGCAGAGTCAGGGCAGGGCTGGCCTGGGAGGACTGCACAGAGCAGGGGAGCGTGCTAGGAGAGATGAGGGCCATGAGAGGCCCCAGGTTCCTGCAGACCCCCGGGTGGCAGCCTGAGGATCTGGCTCCGTTGTCCCAGCCACCATGGAACACCCACCATCTGACTCTGCATCTCAGCTCTGCTTTAGCCACTAGTGTGGCTCTGGGGAGGTCATGGGTCTCTCTGAGCCTCAGCAACTTCGTGTCTTCAGAGACCTTGTGAAGCTCTGGAGAGAAGAATAACCGATTTTAGACATATTTGTTGTTAGGCAAATTCATTGCCACCACACCTGACTGCTCTGCCCCCTGCCAACCTGGAGCCATGTGCCAGCCTTTTTATCCAGCTTCTCAGCCTCTCTGCCAGCTTCCCTAAAGAGGTGGCCAGCAGGCAGGCCCAGAAGAAAGGTGGTAGGGGGCCAGAGGCGGCAGATGGCAGGGCTGGTGGCACTACAGTCTGTTCAGAGTAATTCTCCAGGGCCCGATTGTTGCTTCAAACAGAGGTGGACTCAAAAGCCAACTGGGAAAAGCTAATTGGGAGCCATCGGGCAAGTCCCCTGAATCCCACCTTCTCCATCCCCATTGCGACTGAGGAGCAAACTTGCCTCATAGACTAACAGAGGCGATATGAGCAAATGTTTCAAAGTGTGACATTGACAGATGCATGAATAGGTCATGAAATCCATTTAGGGGTGCTCAGCAAGTATTTGTAAAGACCAGAGTAGGACAGGATGGGAAAGACTGCCGTGGAGCCCACTGGAAGGAGAACGTGGAGTCCCTGTTTATCCCTCCAGAGTTTGGGATGTAAAAGTGATTTCTTACTGTGGATCGTGATGGAAAGTTGCAGAGGCCCTGGGCTGAGACATGTGACCAGCATGTGACCAGTTATGACCGTAAACAGATCAGGATGGGTGCTAATTATCCAGTTTTTCTAGAGCAAGCCCAACTGCCTTGCTCACCCTGCCCTGGAATGGAGCAGAAATCCAGGTTGGGGTGGAGGGTTCTGCTACCCACTCTCTGTTTGTTGCCCAGGGTGGAATTTGTCAAACTGGCCAGCGAGGAGGCTGATGTTGTAAACTTGGGCCAAGGCTTCCCAGACTTCTCACCCCCAGAGTTTGCCGTGGAAGCCTTTCAGCACGCCACCAGCGGGGACTTCATGCTTAACCAGTACACGAAGGCATTTGTGAGTCTCCCAGCCGCTCTGGGGGCCCCCAGACACGGGCCTCTGCAGAGGTCCCAGGGGAGGAAGGGGCAGCTCTTCCTGGAGAGCAGGCCAATCTAGATGTTAGGGTTCACGGGGCAGAGCCCTTGAAATTCAATCCCGCCACAGTTCAGTGTTCATGACTGTCTCCTTTGTTACAGGCCCTGGGACAGTTCATGGCCTGGGGGAAAGGCAGATTTAAAAAACAAACCAAAACCTGAGCTGGGAGATCGTGGTCTAGCGGAAAAAGCAGACCAAACAACAGAAGCAGAGATCAAAGGTGGTTGATATGCTGCAATGGAGGAGCTTGGGGTCCTTGGGAGCATGAAGGAGGGAATGAAACCTGAGAGGTCAGGGAAGGCTTCCTAAAGGAGGTGACACATAAAACTCATGGAAGATAGTTGTTGGTGTTTTTTTTTTTGACTCTAAATCCAAAGTTTGTCTGTGAAGAACCACAGAGTAAATATTTGCCAGCCCTGGAGCAGGTTCTTAAACGTTGGTGTGCATCTCACCGTCTGGGGGAAAGTTTCTTCCACTCCCACCACCCAGAGTCTAGCACTGCCAACAGTGTGCTACTTTGCTGAGTGTTTAGACTTTTGAACTTTTAACTTTTAAAAATGTTTATATAAACACACACATATATCCACATGTGAGACTTGTGTGGCTTTCTGTTTTTTTTTTTTTTTTTGAAATATAAAGTTGACTCTCTGCATCATGTGGCCAAAGTATTGGAGCTTCAGCTTGATTTACAACGTTGTGTTAATTTCTGGTGCTCAGCAAAGTGATTCAGTTATAATATACATATATCCCCATTTTAAAATTTTCTTTCCCATTATAGTTTATCATAGGGTATTGAATATAGTTTTCTGTGCTATACAGTAGAACCTTGTTTTTTGGGGTTTTCTGGCTGTGCCACTCAGTAGGTGGGATTTTAGTTCACCTACAGTGAAAGCACAGGGTCCCAACCACTGGATCTTAAGGGAAGGCCAATATTGTTTATAGTATGAGTCCATTTGTGTTAAAAAATCACAAATCTTTTTCTAGAAACATAAACCCACCAAAATTGAATCAAGAAGAAACAGATGATTTGAACAGATCTATCACTACACGTGAAATAGAGTCTGTAATTTAAAAACTTCCTACAAACGAAAGTCTAAGACCAGATGGCTTCACAGACTGATTCTGCCAAATATACAAAGAAGAACTTATATCGATCATTCCCAAACTCTTCCACAAAATTGAAGAGGAAATACTCCCAAAGACTTTCTATGAAACCATCATCATCGTGATACCAAAACTAGATAGCACCAAATAAGAAAATTACAGGGCAATGTTTTGACAAACACAGATGCAACAGTTTTCAACAAATATTAGCAAGCCAAATCCAACAACATGTAAAAAAGATTGTACGCCACATCCCAGGTTCACAAGGATCGTTCAGCATAAGCAAATCAGGGTGATTCACCAAATAAACAAAAGACAAAAACCAATGGCTATCTCAATAGATGTAAAAGAGCACTGGATGAAATTCAACATCCATTCATGATAAAAACTCTTACCCAGGTGGTAATAGAGGAAACATATCTCAACATAACAAAAGCTATCTGTGACAAACCCACAGCCAATATAATACTCAACAGTGAAAAGCTGAAAGCCTTCCCACTAAAATCTGAAACAAGACAAGGATGCCCACTCTCACCTCTTCTACTCAAGATAGTATTAGAAGTCCTAGCCACAGCAATCAGATAAGAAAAAGAAACAAAAGGTATCCAAATTGGAAGGAAAGAGACAAAACTGTCACT
The DNA here is from genome assembly GCF_023091745.1 of Budorcas taxicolor. Lineage (NCBI taxonomy): Eukaryota > Metazoa > Chordata > Mammalia > Artiodactyla > Bovidae > Budorcas > Budorcas taxicolor. The sequence goes on along the minus strand of NW_026292240.1, from coordinate 12,808 downwards.
ATATGCAGAGGATATGATACTATATATAGAAAACCCTAAAGACTCAGCACAAAACTACTAGAACTGATAAGCCAATTCAACATTATATATACAATGTTATGGAACTTGTTTATTTCATTAAATAGTATGATAGGGGCAACTTTCCAAGTCATAATAGCCTTATTTTTTGATGACTGCATAGTATTCCACTGACTAGAGGTGCCATAATTTATTTACCCAGCCCTGCACTGATGGTCTGGTTTGGCTATCTCACTATTAAGCAATGCCACAGTGAATATTTTGTGTGTACACGTAAGTGAGCATTTATCTCAAATCACAAGAAGTAAAACCAGATAATCAAAGGGAGTAAGCCTTTTAGCCTATGACGGATATCATCAAATTGCCCTCCAGTAAGACTTACATTCCCATCAATAGTCTGGTCTCAGAGCTGGCAGGAAAGTCCATTCTTTTACTATCAATATTGAACATCAGCAATTTTTCTTTCATGACTGCCCTCATTATTTCATTTGGCTATGTGTATTTGTTTTATTGCTTCACAAGAGCTCTTTATGTTGCAGTGTTTCTCTCTTAGTTTTCTAACTTTGCTCATGGAATATTTTGATGTATAGACAATTTTCATGTTCATGCAGTCAAATCTGGTTTGGTAAATCATTTAATTAAGTTCCAGACCTTAGGTTTCAGTCCCTCGGCTTACCCTGGAATGTTTTATAAGTGTCCTCAGCAAACAAGCATATAGATCCAATACTCCTCTCAAAGTGAGGGGTTTTCAAAGCTGCGCCATAAACCCTCAGTCCTGCACTGCAACTGCCATGACCTTGGGCAAGTCATTTCCTTTCTCTGAGTCTCTTTTTCCACCTGTTAAATGATGGGAATCAAGCAACGTCTCTGTTGCAAGGCTGCCAAGAGGCTCAGATGGCACAAAAGTCCTTCTTAAACTTCAAGAAAGTGAAAGTGGCTCAGTCATGTCCGACTCTTTGCGACCCCACGGACTGTACAGTCCATGGAATTCTCCAGGGCAGAATACTGGAGTGGGTAGCCTTTCCATTCTCCAGGGGATCTTCCCAACCCAGGAATGGAACCCAGGTCTCCTGCATTGCAGGCGGATTCTTTACCAGCTGAGCCTCAAGGGAAGTCCCTTAAACTCTCTTAAACTTAAAGGGAGATGTTTAAAGCTTGGAGTTGTTGCTATTTTGAGGGTTCCACTGGACTGTCATTCGTGAAGGCGTACACTCTGTCTGGTTCCCCATCAATCCCAGCCCTGGGTGGTGGGCCTGGCACAGAGCAGGCTTCATGGCAAGGGGTGGTGGTGGAGGTGAAAGAACCCACCCCACAGAAGCTGACTTGACCCCCAGGTTTGCTGCTGAAAGATGCTAGAATTGCAGAGAGTGTCTGAACAGGAGGGTGGGCCCAGACTGAGCCAGGCACCTGACCCGTGCTGTCCTGGCAGGGTTACCCACCCCTGACGAAGATTCTGGCCAGTTTCTTTGGGAAGTTGCTGGGACAGGAGATAGACCCACTCAAGAACGTGCTGGTAACCGTGGGTGCCTACGGGGCCCTGTTCACAGCCTTCCAGGCCCTGGTGGATGAAGGAGATGAGGTGAATGGGCAAAGCCCGGGCTGGGTAGGGGTGAAGGGTCCGGGTGGTGCCAGCCCCAGCTCATCTGACCTTTGTACTAGGTTATCATCGTCGAGCCTTTTTTTGACTGTTATGAGCCCATGACATTGATGGCAGGGGGTCGCCCTGTGTTTGTGTCCCTGAAGCCGGTGAGGATGCTGGTTGGGGTGTGGGTAGGCAGAGGGGTCCAAGGAGTGTGCTGGGTTGAACCCGGGGAGGTGGAAAGAAGGAAGGAAGTGGAGGAGGCCAGTTTCTCCAGGATGGGGGGAGGGGTGTCCAGAGCCCCAGAGGAGAGACGGTGGAGACAGATGCCTGGGAGGGAGGAGCCGAATTCCTACAGATGAAAGTCAAGGAGTAAGCATTGCCACCCTGCCTCCCTCCTCTTGCAGAGCCCCACCCAGAAGGGAGAACCGGATTCCAGCAGCAACTGGCAGCTGGATCCCACGGAGCTGGCCAGCAAGTTCACATCTCGCACTAAAGCCTTCATCCTCAACACACCCAACAACCCCCTGGGAAAGGTACCTGAGGGACCTCCTCCCGGGTGCCCCTCCAGATTGGCTTGCGTCCCTGTTCTGTTACTCGTGTGCTGCCATGGGGCCTCAGTTTTCTTATCTGTGAAGTGGGAGAGCTGACTGCGGAGAGCTCTGAGGATCGAGGCTCCTGGGGTCCCAGGGCCTGGGGCAGGGATCCCCAGGGAAGGTGTCAGCGGTAGTGGGCTGGGCTGGAAGCCTCTATTACTCCCCCACAGACCCGGACCCGAGACTTCACCACTCCACTTTTCTCATCTGTAAAATGGGAATGTGACAGAACCGATGTCAAGGAAGACCCAGTCTCCCACCTGTTTCTCCTTTACTGTTACCATTATCACACTCGAAGCTGCTGACACCAGATACACGGGGTTCTTTGTTTCCCCACACTAAGCAGTTCTGTGAGACCAGCTGGGTGTCCCACAAAGTTCAATTCCATTTAATTCAGTCCTGACACTGTCTACCTGGAGATGGTGTCAGCTCCCAGCAGTGAAGGGCCCAGTCTGACAAGGCTGCCCCCCACCCCACTTCAGACGCCAACCACAAGTCAGTTTGTCACCTGTGCTTCTGACCTGTGGCTGTAAATCTGAGATGCCCACAACCCCCTCTTCAGGTTCAATTCATCTGAGTGGCTCACAGGACTCAGGGACACACCTACTAACAGTTCTCAGTTAATTAAAGGAGATGATAAAGGATACAGATGAACAACCCGATGAAGAGACAAGTATGGCGAGGTCTGGGAGGTGCCCGAGAACAGGTGCTTGCTTCTGCCCCTGTGGAGTTGGGGTGCGTCAGCCTCCGGGTGCCCGCATGAGCTCATCCACCTCTGCAAGCTCCCCAAACCCCACCTATCAGGATTTTGATGGAGGCATCAATTATCAACTCCATTTCCAACCCCTCTCCCTTCTCTGGGGAAGTGGCAGGAAGTGGGATATGGGAGGGGGCTGAAAATGTCAGGCTTCTAATCATGGCTTGTGTGGTCTCCCTGGTGGCCAGCCTTGATCCAGGAGCCCACTTAGAGTCACCTCACTAGAACAAAAATGCTCCTAGTGCTCTTATCTCTTAGGAGTGTACAGGGGCTTCCATTGCCTGTGTCAAGGTCAGGATCAAAGACCCGACCTTAGAGCAAAAGATGCTTCTAGTGCTCTTGTGCATGCGTGCTCAGTTGCTTCAGTGTGTCCAGCTCTTTGCGACCCCATGGACTGTAGACGACCAGACTCCTGCGTCATGGGATTCTCCAGACAAGAATACTGGAGTGGGTTGCCATGCCCCCCTCCAGGGGATCTTCCTGACCCAGGGATCGAACCCGCATCTCTTATGTCTCCTGCATTGGCAGGCAGGTTCTTTACCACTAGCGCCACCGGGGAAACCCTCCAGTGCTTTTACCCCTTAGTAGTTGCAAGGGTTTTAGGAGTTCTGTGCCAGAAACCGGGGCAGAGACCAATAGAGATATTTTCTGTTATCTCACAACTGACCTCACAGGGTCACTGTTGCAGGGTTAGGAGAGGGCAGAGAAGCCCTTGGCACCGGCTCTGGCCGTGCGCTCGCATTGCTCTGAGCTGGCCTCTCTGGTGGGGGACGGTCCCTGCAGGTGTTCTCCAGGGAAGAGCTGGAGCTGGTGGCCAGCCTGTGCCAGCAGCATGACGTGGTGTGCATCACAGACGAGGTGTACCAGTGGTTGGTCTTCGATGGGTTCCAGCACATCAGCATCGGTGAGCCAAGCGGGCCAGGGCGCCCCGTACCCCTGGACCTTTGCGGCAGGGCCTTGAGCCCAGTCTGGTGTCAGCGCAGGTCTGGTGATTAGGACCAAGGGGTCTGGACCCACACAGGTCAGGTGACCTGGGGCTGTGACTTCACCTCTCTTGGGACAGGGGAACACAGTGGCACCTACCTCCCGAGGTTGTCATGAGGAGGGGCTCAAATAAGTCTTGGAAATAGCTTAGCACGGAGTGGAGTCCGAGGCACTGAGAGCCAGGGTCCCTGCTGGTACCCAGCTCCCACTCCGTGCCCCCACCCCCGTCTCAGCAGCCGCTCTCTTTGATCTTGGGCAGCCAGCCTCCCTGGCATGTGGGAACGCACCCTGACCATCGGTAGCGCTGGCAAGACCTTCAGTGTCACAGGCTGGAAGGTGAGAGAGTATGGGGGGATGGGGAGCCCTCCCTCCACAATCGTTGGCGGGAGAGGCTGGCCTGGGAATCCGGAAAGGGTTTGGCTGGGCCCCCAAGGGCCTCACCCTCTCCCTATGTTCTTGGTCCAGGTGGGCTGGGTCCTTGGCCCGGACAGTCTCATGAAGCACCTGCGTACTGTGCACCAGAACTCCATCTATCACTGTGCCACGCAGTGCCAGGTGAGGGGGCGTGGCCAGGAGGGGCGTGGTCAGGTGAGGGGCGGGCCCAGATAGGGGCGGGGCAAGAGAGGCGTTTGGGCCAGCTCCAAGGTCGGGTCACACCTGACCTGCTCACCGCCCCCCCTCCACCCGCCCCCATGCCCTCCCCAGGCCGCAGTGGCTCAGAGCTTCGAGCGGGAGCAGCTGCACTTCGGCCAACCCAGCAGCTACTTTGTGCAGTTCCCACAGTACATCCAGCGCTGCCGCGACCACATGATACAGAGCCTACAGTCCGTGGGCCTCCGGCCTGTGATCCCCCAGGGCAGCTACTTCCTCATCACAGACATCTCGGACTTCAGTAAGTGGGCCCGGCCAGGCGGGGCCGGGGCTGGGGCCCTGGAGGCTGCCCAGGACCCAGCACGTCCTCTGTCCCCCAGAAAACAAGATGCCTGACTTGCCCGGAGCGGCAGATGAGCCCTACGACAGACGATTCGTCAAGTGGATGATCAAGAATAAGGTGAGCTGGACCTCTGCCGGCGGCTGTGTGTGTTTTACAGGCTGTGCACTGCTAAGGGCGCCTGACCCCCGAGCTGATGGGCCAAAATCCAGCCCGGCCTCTGCCCTGAGCCGTGGTTCAGGGTTGTATCCATTTCAAGGAAAGGAGAGCCTGTTTTTAATGTGCTCCAATAGGCCTTGTGGGCTGGCAGGAATTCCTACCCTCTCAGGGCCTCAGTCTTCCCATCTGTACAATGAGGGGTTGGCCCATTAACTCTGAGGTCCATCCAGCTCAGTGCTACGATTCTAAGACATTTCTTCTATGACTCTGCCCTGACCTGCCAGGTGATCTTCCTTGCTCTCAGCCGCCCTCTCTCCTCTGTACATAAGGAGGAACTTGGAATGGTGCTTTGGGATGTTTTACCTCTGACCTTGACACAGCACTGGGAGGTGCTGCATTGAAGCTTATTCTCTTTCTCCTTCTTTATCATGGACCCCTCTGATCCCCTGAGGCCCCCCAGAGGCCTGCCAGGCTGTGGGATGGTTGAGACATGGGCTTCCTCCTCCCCAGGGCTTGATGGCCATTCCAGTGTCCACCTTCGTCAGCGTGCCACACCAGAAGTTCTTTGACCACTATATCCGCTTCTGTTTCGTGAAGGTAAAGGACAGGCCTGGGGAGGGCAGAGCTCCCCAAGCCTCCTCAGACCTGCTGGGGAGAGGGGTAGGATTGATCTGCGTTGGTGCAGGATGAATCCACGCTCCGGGCCATGGACCAGAAGCTGCAGAAGTGGAAGGCTGAGCTCATGCCCTGAGGTCGTGACATCAACCCTGAGCCCTGCCTGGTGCCTGCACACTCTGCGAGGCTCTGTCTTTGTCCAGCTCTCAGCCATTCCCCAGGTGGCAGGTAGATGGTACTGGAGGAGCCCGTCTCTGTAATACAGAATGATCCCAGGGAAGAGTCCTGCTTTTGGTCTTTGGGGAGTCGGGAGCACTTCTTCATGGTGCATGGCTCTGTTCCTGTCGCAGAGGTGAGGGAGGCCTGGCTGGGGCCTCTCCCTGGTGCTCCCTGTGCTGGGCTGAATGGTTCTGGGTCCCCTCGCCCCTTCCCAGGCTCAGCTGGGACTCTGAGGGCAGACTTCAATAATGTATTGGCCTTGGTCCCAGTCCTGGCCCCAGCCAGGCCTCAGACATCCTTCCCTTTCCTTATCTACATTTGTTCTTGGGAAGTTGTATTTAGCTGTGAGTCCTCAAGCCAGTACTTTTTGCCCATAATAAAGTTTTAAGCTATTCAGACTCTTATTGGTTGCTTCTCTCAGCTTCACACCCTGGTGCTGATTGCTGCCAAGCGCTCAGTCAGAACAGAAGGCACCTTCCACCTCCCTGAACCTCAGCTCCCAGACTCTCTTTCTACAAACATTTTGGAGCCCAAAGAAGGGCAGGGACTTGGGACTTGTCTGAGGTCACCTAGTTAGTTAATGATAAAATCAGGCCTCGGGGCTCAGATGGTGTGTGTTACCATTGTTGGGTGTGTGTGTGTGTGTGTGTGTGTTGTGTGTGTTGGGGGCCTTAGTTGAGAGTCTAACAGGAAAGATACAGACAGTCAAGTCCCACAAGGATCAGAGTCCCGACCAGGAGTGCCAGGGATTACATAATTAGAACAAAAGGGGAGGGATTTCCCCAACGATCCAGTGGTTAAGACTCTGCCTGCCAGTGCAGGGAACATGGGTTCGATCCCTGGTCTGGGAAGATCCCACGTGCCACAGGGCAGCTAAGCCCGTGGGCCACGAGCCCACATCCTGCAGCTACTGAAGGTCTCGTGCTCTCGAGTCTGTGCTCTGCAGCAAGAGAGACCACCATCAAGAGAAGTCTGCAGGCTGCAGGGAAGAGTAGCCCCCTCTGACTGCAACGAGAGAAAGCCCGCATGTAGCAATGAAGACCTAGTGCAGCCAAAAGTAATTAATTAAAAAACGAAAGAATAGAAGGGAAAGGAATGTTTCCCCAAACAGGTACTGTGCACCTCTGCTTGCCAGACACCTGGATGCCCATCATCTCATTAAACAGCCTCTGAGACAGGAGTTACTGTCTCATGTTACAAGTGAGGAAACCAAGTTGGAGGTCTGGTGACTTGTCCCAGGCCCTCCTGCTGGCAAAAGGTAAAGGGAGGGATTTGATCCCGGGAGTGGGAGTGTGCCTCCCACTGAAAAGCAAGGCAACTTCTGAAATCCTTTTTGGAAGGTGGTGCTGGGGACTTGTCTTGAGGTTGTATTTGTGTAACAAATCATGGGTTTTGCTCATGTCATAGATTTAACTGGGGGAGGTGATGGGAACATACAGCATAATGAAATGTATTGGGTCTTTGTCTGCGGTTCCCAGCACAGAGCTCCTAAAACCCCTGGATTTCCCCAAGTGACAGTAGTGTCTTTTGTTATCCCAAATGAACCCCTTCAACCATGTTTTGTTTTTTTTTAATATTTTATTTACTTATTTTTTTTTTGGCTGTGCTGGTTCTTCACGCTGCTCAGGCTTTTCTCTAGTTGCGGGGAGCAAGGGCTACGCTCTGGTTTCGGTGCTTGGACCTCTCATCGCAGTGCCTTCTCTCGCTGCAGAGCACAGGCTCCAGGGATGCAGGCTGCAGTAGTGCGGCTCCTGGGCTTAGCTGTTCCTCGGCGTGAGGGATCTTCCTAGATCAGGAATTGAACCCGTGTCTCCTGCATCGGCCGGTGGATTCTTTACCACTGAGCCACCAGGGATGCCCTCAACCATGTATTTAAAAGGTCAGAATTTTCAGCCCCAACCCCAGGCCCCAGGGAGGGTAAAGGATTGGCCATTGAGTTCAGTTACATGACGAATGATTTAATCCGTTGTACATCTGTAATAAAATCCCACATAAAAACCCTGAAGTGGGACTTCCCTGGTGGTCCAGCAGCTAAGACTCCGTGCTCCCAGTGCAGAGGGCTCAGGTTCAGCCCCTCATCAAGGAACGAGACCCCACACGCTGCAACTAGGAGCCCGAAGGCCTCACCTAAAGATCCTGCATGCCGCAACTAAGACCCAGCACAGCCAAATAATTTTTTTTTAATTTGTAAAAATTAAAGAAAAGGGCTTCCCTGATGGCTCAGTGGTGAAGAATCCGTCTGCCAGTGCAGGAGACCCAGTTTTGATCCCTGATCTAGGAATATACCACACACCACAGAGCAGCTAAGCCCCCGCACCACAACTACTGAGCCTGTGCTCTAGAGCCTGGGAGCTGCAACTCCTGAAGCCCTTGCACCCCAGGGCATACGCTCTGCAAAAAGAAAAGCCACCACAATGAGAAACCCGTGTACCACAATTACGGAGTAGCCTCCACTCGCCACAACCAGAGAAAGCCTGCGCACCAACAAAGAGCCAGCACAACCAAAAATAAACAGATAAAAAAATTTCTTTAAAGATTAAAAAAAAACTTGAATCAATGAGGCTCAAGGAGTTTCTGGGCTGGTGAAAACCTCAATGAGCTGGTAGGGTAGCCCATCCAGAGAGGGTATGGAAATTCCATGCCCACCTTTCCACCTTAGTCTATGTACCTCTTACATTGGCTGTTCCTGAGTTGTATCTTCTAAAATAAAACCGTAAGTATAGTGCTTTCCTGAGGGCTGTGAATCATTTCAGCAAATTATTGAATCTGAATGGGGTCAAAACCACCACTCTCATGAGGTGGTCATGGGAATGCTGGAATTTGCAGTCACAGGCAGAAGTTGTGGGTGACTGGGCACCCCACTTGCCACTGGCATCTGAAGTGGGAGGCAGTCTTGTGGGCTCCCTTCACTTATGAGATCTGTGCCATTGAATCGAAGCTTAGGACACCACTTGGTGTCAGAGAATTGCTATTTGGAACATATTGGTGTTGCGACATAGGACACTCCACTCTCCCTTTCCAAACAATGATTTTGCACTGCTATCCCTGTTCCAAAGTCAAGACTGTGAAACAATACAATTCAGAGGCTCAGGCTTGGAGCCCTTTGCGGTACTACACATAGACTGCTGATAAGGTCCTCTAGAGCCAGAGAAGAAATTATGCTCATAGTTTTGAGTACTAATGTGTTGTTTTTTTTTCTCATAAACTTATCTCTCTAGTCATGATCCAGCTAATCATCATTATAGATGAGTAAAGATGCCCATTTAAAAGAAAGAAAGGAAGCCAGACAGGCAGGAAGAAAGAAAGACAGATAAAAAGGATTTCTTGGATAGAACTGAGACAGAAGGCTGATGGGTCCCAGGCTAGGTATTTGCAATGAGGCTCCTGTTTACATTTCTTGGGGCAGGAAAAAAGTGGACTTCAGGCTGGACATATACACGTATACCTCTCGTTTGCATTTTCAGAAACAGGAGATAGATGGGCTCCAGGTTAGATATTTACAACCAGTCTCCCGCTTGCTCTCCAAAGTGGGAGTAACGACTGAAACAGGATAGATAGCCAGGCTTTCTCTCCTGAGGACACCTTAGATAACAGTCATGGCAGGAACAGAGAGCGGCTGAACCTTGTTTGAGTAACGAATCAAGAGGCCAAATATTTCCCATCCTTGGGGCAAGGGAGACATTGCACATGGGCAGAAAGGCTCCTAGGGGGTCAAAAGTCAAGGGATGCCAGGCCCTAATAAGTAATGCTTCTTTACTCCCAAAAGCCTCTGCGTTGAAATCTATCTTGGAAAAAAGTCACGTACACATGTTGCCTAGGGCAGGTCAGGTGTGGAAAAATAAATCAGACTGTTGGCCAAAGGTAAACAAAGACCCAGAAGAACTGCCCTATATAAGTTTGTTAACCACTTTTTTTCTGGTTCCTCCTCATTAGGGAAGATTCCCACACACTTTCTCTCCAGGTGCCCTTGTCTTGCTTCTTTCTTAACTAAACAGTTTCTCTGTGTGTTGTCCCATTTGTGTGCTATGTCTCTAATAATAAACTTCGTACTCATTTTACAGTTTTTGCCTCCAGTGAAATATTTCCCTGGCCAAGAGCCAGGGAAAAATAACCTCTAACCGTTGCTGGTCTGGTGGCAAGGATTCGTGGTATCCATCGAGGCCACCTGAATGGAAACACTTCTGCCTGGCTGCCTGCAAATTCCAGCATTCCCATGACCACCCCCCCCCCCCACAGCCCCCAGATTCAAAAAGTTCAATTCCTGGGCAGGGAATTAAGGTCTGGCTTCATGCCACCAACTCACTCTGCTGCCTCTCCGAGATGAGAACCACTCTGACCAAAGCCTTCATAGCTCACGAACCAATCTAGAATCTGCCCTTAACTCAAATCTGTGACTCTACAGAGGTTTCAAGTCTTAGACTGAGTAACCTCAGCCAACTTGAGATGCGTAAATGAGTTTGCATTTCATTAAGATACGAGCGAGGAGGGAATGGTGAAGTAAACACAATAACCCCTATAATGTTAACACACACATTGAATTAGAAATTAATTTCTCTTCTGCTAAGTCGCTTCAGTCGTGTTCGACTCTGTGCGACCCCATAGACGGCAGCCCACCAGGCTCCCCCATCCCTGGGATTCTCTAGGCAAGAACACTGGAGTGGGTTGCCATTTCCTTCTCCAATGCATGAAAGTGAAAAGGGAAAGTGAAGGCGCTCAGTCTTGTCCAACTCTTAGTGACCCCATGGACTGCAGCCCACCAGGCTTCTCCGTCCATGGGATTTTCCAGGCAAGAGTACTGTAGTGGGGTGCCATTGCCTTCTCAAATCTCTCTTCTATTAAGTTGTAAACTCCAGATCAGTATTTGTTTTTGCTGACCATTGTGTCCCTGGCAGTCAGCACTGCAAGGAGTTCCTGCCTCAAAATAGGCTCAGCTTGATAAATATTTGTTGACTGAATGAATATTGACTCAAATTTATTATTTAAAAAGGAAAGTCTATCTCATTCCTTGCTGGTAGGAATGAGATGTAACAAAAAGGTATGTAACTACTTTGGAAGACAGTTTGGTGACTTCTTTCAAAGCTAAACATAGTCTAACAGTTGGATCCAGCAATCAGACCTCCAGCTGTTTATCCAAGTGAACTGAGAAGTCAGGTCCACACAAAAACCTGCACATGAATATTTACAGCAGTTTTATTTATAATTGCCAAATACTGGAAGCAACCAAATGCCCTTTGAAAGGTGAATGGATAGACATGCTGGCATATCCATACAGTGAATAGTATCCAGCAATAAAAAGAAATGAGATATCAGGCCAATGAATAGTATCCAGGAATAAAAAGAAATGAGATATCGAGCCACTAGAGACTAGGGAGGAACTTTAAATACATATTACTTAATAAAAGAAGGGAGTCTGAAAAGGCTGCATGTTGTCTGATTCCAACTACATGACATTCTGGAAAAGGCTAAACTATAAGAACAGTTAGAAAAAAAAATCAGTGGTCATCAGAGGCTTGAGGAGTGGGGAAAACAGGTGACGCAGAGATTTTTAGGGCAGTGAATCGATTTTGAATGATACTGTAATGACTGGGGCTTCCCTGGTGGCTCAGACGCTAAAGAATCTGTCTGCAATGCAGGAGACCCAGGTTTGATCCCTGGGTCAAGAAAACGCCCTGGAGAAGGAAACAGCAACCCACTCCAGTATTCTTGCCTGGAGAATTCCATGGCAGTGATAGATATATGACATTATGTATTTTGTCAAAACCCACAGTATGTACAACACAAAGAGAGAACCCTATCCTTTACTATGAACAAAACCCATCAATATTGGTTCATGAACTGTAACAAAGGTACACCTTAAGGCAACATGTTAATTACAAAAACTGAGGGGAAAGTCTGTGGGAACTCTTTACTATCTGTTCAATTTTTGGTAAACCCAAGTCTTCTCTTTGGCCACCTGATGCGAAGAACTGAGTCATTTGAAAAGACCATGATGCTGGGAAAGATTGAAGGCGGTAGGAGAAGGGAACGACAGAGGATGAGATGGCTGGATGGCATCACCGACTCAAGGGACCTGAGTCTGAATTAACTTCGGGAGTTGGTGATGGACAGGGAGGCCTGGCATGCTGCAGACCATGGGGTCGCAAAGAGTCGGACACGACTGAGCCACTGAACTGAACTGTTCTCTAAAATAATAAAGTCTGATAATTAAAAGAGAGAGTAAATGAACGAATCTATAACTGGATTTAATTACGGCCAGCTCTGAATCACACTCCAGCTCTGGGCCCCAAGACTCCATGTATAAACCCAAGCTGATGGTTGACTTCCGTGTTCGACCCGAGCCGGAGGGCAGTCCAAAGTTTCTGCGCGCTGGGACGCTCAAGCCTGCGATGACCTCAACACCACCAACCACACACAAGCCCTTACACCAGCGCCAGCTCCAGCTCATCGGGTGCCGCCCCCCATCCGCCCCTAGACAGCCCACCCAGCACCTCCAGCCCTCCCCTGTCCACGTGCTCTAACCTCCCAGCACCTAGGCCACGCCCACGCGCGCCACTGGTTCTCCGATTGGACGGCTCGAAGGAGGTGTTACCGGAAGGGGTGAGTCTGATTGGCCGGGCGGGGCCGACGGTGTGCGGTGAACATGGCGGAGCGCGCGAGGAAGCGGCCGTATGGTCCGGTAGGTGGAGAGATGTGAAAGCCCTGCGGCAGGGCGCGGGCCTGAGGTTAAAAGACAGAGCCGCGTGGGGCCCTGTGGCGGGTCCGAGTCGCCCCTCCAGCCCCAGGCTCGTCGCTGCTCCGCGGCCGGAGTCTCCGAGCTTGTTGCCTGCTTGTGGCCTCAGTTACCCCTGTCCCGATGAGCAGCGGAGGTGGGAACCGGGGTTTGAGTAGGAGCCGGGACAGCGTTGGTAACTCATTACCTTACCGGAGTGAAAGTGAAGTCGCTCAGTCGT
>NW_026292239.1:0-111895 GCF_023091745.1 Budorcas taxicolor | reverse complement strand
AGTTACGACGGGGACCTCAGGGACCCGCTCTGGTGGCCTCATGAAAGGCCAGTCCCCATGCGAGTTGCTAGGGGACATCTCGGGATTCCTCTCCCGTCCATGCCGGGGCCTAAGACCTTGTGTGGAGTCGGGGCCGGAACCTGAGGTTTACTCTCCCGTGTTGTCATGGATCTTGGGGTGCTTCTGAGTCTCCCCAGGGGAGTCAGGCCTCGTCTCGAGTGGGGGCATGCACGTGCGCTTTCCTCCCGAGCTGCAGCAGTAGTGGCACGCTTCCTGTCACGTGGATCAAGGGATCTGTGGCTTTCCCTCGAGGCTTTCGCTCGAGGCTTTCCCACGAGGATTTCCCCCAGGGCTGTGCCACGTGCCACCTTGGTGTGAGTCGATCTTCGGCGTGAAAGACAAGCCGGTGAAGGGAAAAGAGGTTCCTCTGGAATGGACTGAGACATCTGGGGGACTCTTGGAATGGTGGCACGACCCTGGAGTTCCTCTCGCCGTTCCTGTTGAGAGGGCCTCCTCTTGAGATACTACGGGAAGGCAGGGAACTCTTTCCCGACGAAGCAGGGAAAGGATCCCTCATCTCGAGCTACGAGGCGGAAACGGGGCTCTTCTGGATGTGGGCGGGACCCTCGTGTTTCCTCTCGAGTGGAGACGGGTATGTTGGGCAACTTCTTGATTTGCACCAAGGGTGTGAAGGACCCTTTCGAAGTTCCAGAGGTGAGGTGTGATCAGCCTCGAGACGCCTCAGCGGAAATGTGCCTCATCTCGCCTGGAGGGGAGAACCTCCTGGATTTTCTCGAGTTGCAGCAGGTCTTCTCGAGTTACGACGGGGACCTCAGGGACCCGCTCTGGTGGCCTCAGGAAAGGCCAGTCCCCATGCGAGTTGCTAGGGGACCTCTCGGGATTCCTCTCCCGTCCATGCGGGGCCTCAGTCCTTGTGTGGAGTCGGGGACAGAACCTGAGGATTCCTCTCCAGTGTTGCCATGGATCTTTGGGTGCTTCTGAGTCTCCCCAGGGGAGTCAGGCCTCGTCTCGAGTGGGGGCTTGCACCTGCGCTTTCCTCCCGAGCTGCAGCAGTAGTGTCACGCTTCCTGTCACGTGGATCAAGGGATCTGTGGCTTTCCCTCGAATCTTTCCCTCGAGGTTTTCCCACGAGGCTTTCCCACAGGGCTGTGCCACGTGCCACCTTGGTGTGAGACGTTCCTCGGCGTGAAAGGCGAGCCGGTGAAGGGAAAAGAGGTTCCTCTGGAATGGACTGAGACATCTGGGGGTTTCTTGGATTGGTGGCACGACCCTGGAGTTCCTCTCGCCTTTCCTGTTGAGAGGGCCTCCTCTTTAGATGCAACGGGAACGTCGAGAACTCTTGCCCGAACAAGCAGGGAAATGATCCCTCATCTCGAGCTACCAGGCGGAAACGGTGCTCCTCTGGATGTGGGCGGGACCCTCGTGTTTCCTCTCTAGTGGAGACGGTTGTGTCGGGGAACTTCATTTGCACCAAGGGTGTGAAGGACCCTTTCTAAGTTCCACAGGTGAGGTGTGATCAGCCTCGAGACGCCTCAGCGGAAATGGGCCTCATCTCGTCAGAAGGGGAGAACATCCTGGATTTTCTCGAGATGCGGCAGGTCTTCTCGAGTTACGACGGGGACCTCAGGGACCCGCTCTGGTGGCCTCATGAAAGGCCAGTCCCCATGCGAGTTGCTAGGGGACATCTCGGGATTCCTCTCCCGTCCATGCCGGGGCCTAAGACCTTGTGTGGAGTCGGGGCCGGAACCTGAGGTTTACTCTCCCGTGTTGTCATGGATCTTGGGGTGCTTCTGAGTCTCCCCAGGGGAGTCAGGCCTCGTCTCGAGTGGGGGCATGCACGTGTGCTTTCCTCCCGTGCTGCAGCAGTAGTGTCACGCTTCCTGTCACGTGGATCAAGGGATCTGTGGCTTTCCCTCGAGGCTTTCGCTCGAGGCTTTCCCACGAGGATTTCCCCCAGGGCTGTGCCACGTGCCACCTTGGTGTGAGTCGATCCTCGGCGTGAAAGACGAGCCGGTGAAGGGAAAAGAGGTTCCTCTGGAATGGACTGAGACATCTGGGGGACTCTTGGAATGGTGGCACGACCCTGGAGTTCCTCTCGCCGTTCGTGTTTAGAGGGCCTCCTCTTGAGATGCGACGGGAACGCCGGGAACTCTTTCCCGAAGAAGCAGGGAAAGGATCCCTCATCTCGAGCTACGAGGCGGAAACGGGGCTCCTATGGATGTGGGCGGGACCCTCGTGTTTCCTCTCGAGTGGAGACGGGTATGTCGGGGTACTTCTTGATTTGCACCAAGGGTGTGAAAGACCCTTTCGAAGTTCCAGAGGTGAGGTGTGATCAGCCTCGAGACGCCTCAGAAGAAATGGGCCTCATCTCGCCTGGACGGCAGAACCTCCTGGATTTTCTCGAGTTGCGGCAGGTCTTCTCGAGTTAGGACGGGGACCTCAGGGACCCGCTCTGGTGGCCTCAGGAAAGGCCAGTCCCCATGCGAGTTGCTAGGGGACCTCTCGGGATTCCTCTCCCGACCATCCCGGGGCCTCAGTCCTTGTGTGGCGTCGGGACGGAACTTGAGGATTCCTCTCCAGTGTTGCCATGGATCTTGGGGTGCTTCTGAGTCTCCCCAGGGGAGTCAGGCCTCGTCTCGAGTGGGGGCATGCACGTGCGCTTTCCTCCCGAGCTGCAGCAGTAGTGGCACGCTTCCTGTCACGTGGATCAAGGGATCTGTGGCTTTCCCTCGAATCTTTCCCTCGAGGTTTTCCCACGAGGCTTTCCCAAAGGGCTGTGCCACGTGCCACCTTGGTGTGAGACGTTCCTCGGCGTGAAAGGCGAGCCGGTGAAGGGAAAAGAGGTTCCTCTGGAATGGACTGAGACATCTGGGGGTTTCTTGGATTGGTGGCACGACCCTGGAGTTCCTCTCGCCTTTCCTGTTGAGAGGGCCTCCTCTTTAGATGCAACGGGAACGTCGAGAACTCTTGCCCGAACAAGCAGGGAAATGATCCCTCATCTCGAGCTACCAGGCGGAAACGGTGCTCCTCTGGATGTGGGCGGGACCCTCGTGTTTCCTCTCTAGTGGAGACGGTTGTGTCGGGGAACTTCATTTGCACCAAGGGTGTGAAGGACCCTTTCTAAGTTCCACAGGTGAGGTGTGATCAGCCTCGAGACGCCTCAGCGGAAATGGGCCTCATCTCGCCTGGAGGGGAGAACATCCAGGATTTTCTCGAGTTGCGGCAGGTCTTCTCGAGTTACGACGGGAACCTCAGGGACCCGCTCTGGTGGCCCCAGGAAAGGCCAGTCCCCATGCGAGTTGCTAGGGGACCTCTCGGGATTCCTCTCCCGTCCATGCCGGGGCCTCAGTCCTTGTGTGGAGTCGGGGCCAGAACCTGAGGATTCCTCTCCAGTGTTGCCATGGATCTTGGGGTGCTTCTGAGTCTCCCCAGGGGAGTCAGGCCTCGTCTCGTGTGGGGGCATGCACGTGCGCTTTCCTCCCGAGCTGCAGCAGTAGTGTCACGCTTCCTGTCTCGTGGATCAAGGGATCTGTGGCTTTCCCTCGAGGCTGTCCCTCGAGGCTTTCCCACGAGGCTTTCCCACAGGGCTGTGCCACGTGCCACCTTGGTGTGAGTCGATCCTCGGCGTGAAAGACGAGCCGGTGAAGGGAAAAGACGTTGCTCTGGAATGGTCTGGGACATCTGCGGGACTCTTGGAATGGTGGCACGACCCTGGAGTTCTTCTCGCCGTTCCTGTTGAGAGGGCCTCCTCTTGAGATGCGCCGGGGAGGCCGGGAACTCTTTCCCAACGAAGCAGGGAGAGGAAACCTCATCTCGAGCTACGAAGCGGAAACGGGACTCCTCTGGATGTGGGCGGGTCCCTCGTGTTTCCTCTCGAGTTGAGACGGGTATGTCGGGGAACTTCTTGATTTCCACCAAGGGTGTGAAGGACCCTTTCGAAGTTCCAGAGGTGAGGTGTGATCAGCCTCGAGACGCCTCAGCGGAAATGGGCCTCATCTCGCCTGGAGGGGAGAACCTCCTGGATTTTCTCGAGTTGCGGCAGGTCTTCTCGAGTTACGACGGGGACCTCAGGGACCCGCTCTGGTGGCCTCATGAAAGGCCAGTCCCCATGCGAGTTGCTAGGGGACCTCTCGGGATTCCTCTCCCGTCCATGCCGGGGCCTAAGACCTTGTGTGGAGTCGGGGCCGGAACCTGAGGTTTACTCTCCCGTGTTGTCATGGATCTTGGGGTGCTTCTGAGTCTCCCCAGGGGAGTCAGGCCTCGTCTCGAGTGGGGGCATGCACGTGTGCTTTCCTCCCGTGCTGCAGCAGTAGTGTCACGCTTCCTGTCACGTGGATCAAGGGATCTGTGGCTTTCCCTCGAGGCTTTCGCTCGAGGCTTTCCCACGAGGATTTCCCCCAGGGCTGTGCCACGTGCCACCTTGGTGTGAGTCGATCCTCGGCGTGAAAGACGAGCCGGTGAAGGGAAAAGAGGTTCCTCTGGAATGGACTGAGACATCTGGGGGACTCTTGGAATGGTGGCACGACCCTGGAGTTCCTCTCGCCGTTCGTGTTTAGAGGGCCTCCTCTTGAGATGCGACGGGAACGCCGGGAACTCTTTCCCGAAGAAGCAGGGAAAGGATCCCTCATCTCGAGCTACGAGGCGGAAACGGGGCTCCTATGGATGTGGGCGGGACCCTCGTGTTTCCTCTCGAGTGGAGACGGGTATGTCGGGGTACTTCTTGATTTGCACCAAGGGTGTGAAGGACCCTTTCGAAGTTCCAGAGGTGAGGTGTGATCAGCCTCGAGACGCCTCAGAAGAAATGGGCCTCATCTCGCCTGGACGGCAGAACCTCCTGGATTTTCTCGAGTTTCGGCAGGTCTTCTCGAGTTACAACGGGGACCTCAGGGACCCACTCTGGTGGCCTCAGGAAAGGCCAGTCCCCATGCGAGTTGCTAGGGGACCTCTCGGGATTCCTCTCCCGACCATCCCGGGGCCTCAGTCCTTGTGTGGCGTCGGGACGGAACTTGAGGATTCCTCTCCAGTGTTTCCATGGATCTTGGGGTGCTTCTGAGTCTCCCCAGGGGAGTCAGGCCTCGTCTCGAGTGGGGGCATGCACGTGCGCTTTCCTCCCGAGCTGCAGCAGTAGTGGCACGCTTCCTGTCACGTGGATCAAGGGATCTGTGGCTTTCCCTCGAGGCTTTCGCTCGAGGCTTTCCCACGAGGATTTCCCCCAGGGCTGTGCCACGTGCCACCTTGGTGTGAGTCGATCCTCGGCGTGAAAGACAAGCCGGTGAAGGGAAAAGAGGTTCCTCTGGAATGGACTGAGACATCTGGGGGACTCTTGGAATGGTGGCACGACCCTGGAGTTCCTCTCGCCGTTCCTGTTGAGAGGGCCTCCTCTTGAGATACTACGGGAAGGCCGGGAACTCTTTCCCGACGAAGCAGGGAAAGGATCCCTCATCTCGAGCTACGAGGCGGAAACGGGGCTCCTCTGGATGTGGGCGGGACCCTCGTGTTTCCTATCGAGTGGAGACGGGTATGTTGGGCAACTTCTTGATTTGCACCAAGGGTGTGAAGGACCCTTTC
Organism: Budorcas taxicolor; assembly: GCF_023091745.1. NCBI lineage: Eukaryota > Metazoa > Chordata > Mammalia > Artiodactyla > Bovidae > Budorcas > Budorcas taxicolor. The sequence continues at coordinate 106,306 of NW_026292239.1, read as the reverse complement.
GAAGTTCCAGAGGTGAGGTGTGATCAGCCTCGAGACGCCTCAGCGGAAATGTGCCTCATCTCGCCTGGAGGGGAGAACCTCCTGGATTTTCTCGAGTTGCGGCAGGTCTTCTCGAGTTACGACGGGGACCTCAGGGACCCGCTCTGGTGGCCTCAGGAAAGGCCAGTCCCCATGAGAGTTGCTAGGGGACCTCTCGGGATTCCTCTCCCGTCCATGCCGGGGCCTCAGTCCTTGTGTGGAGTCGGGGACAGAACCTGAGGATTCCTCTCCAGTGTTGCCATGGTTCTTTGGGTGCTTCTGAGTCTCCCCAGGGGAGTCAGGCCTCGTCTCGAGTGGGGGCTTGCACCTGCGCTTTCCTCCCGAGCTGCAGCAGTAGTGTCACGCTTCCTGTCACGTGGATCAAGGGATCTGTGGCTTTCCCTCGAATCTTTCCCTCGAGGTTTTCCCACGAGGCTTTCCCACAGGGCTGTGCCACGTGCCACCTTGGTGTGAGACGTTCCTCGGCGTGAAAGGCGAGCCGGTGAAGGGAAAAGAGGTTCCTCTGGAATGGACTGAGACATCTGGGGGTTTCTTGGATTGGTGGCACGACCCTGGAGTTCCTCTCGCCTTTCCTGTTGAGAGGGCCTCCTCTTTAGATGCAACGGGAACGTCGAGAACTCTTGCCCGAACAAGCAGGGAAATGATCCCTCATCTCGAGCTACCAGGCGGAAACGGTGCTCCTCTGGATGTGGGCGGGACCCTCGTGTTTCCTCTCTAGTGTAGACGGTTGTGTCGGGGAACTTCATTTGCACCAAGGGTGTGAAGGACCCTTTCTAAGTTCCACAGGTGAGGTGTGATCAGCCTCGAGACGCCTCAGCGGAAATGGGCCTCATCTCGTCAGAAGGGGAGAACATCCTGGATTTTCTCGAGTTGCGGCAGGTCTTCTCGAGTTACGACGGGGACCTCAGGGACCCGCTCTGGTGGCCTCATGAAAGGCCAGTCCCCATGCGAGTTGCTAGGGGACATCTCGGGATTCCTCTCCCGTCCATGCCGGGGCCTAAGACCTTGTGTGGAGTCGGGGCCGGAACCTGAGGTTTACTCTCCCGTGTTGTCATGGATCTTGGGGTGCTTCTGAGTCTCCCCAGGGGAGTCAGGCCTCGTCTCGAGTGGGGGCATGCACGTGCGCTTTCCTCCCGTGCTGCAGCAGTAGTGTCACGCTTCCTGTCACGTGGATCAAGGGATCTGTGGCTTTCCCTCGAGGCTTTCGCTCGAGGCTTTCCCACGAGGATTTCCCCCAGGGCTGTGCCACGTGCCACCTTGGTGTGAGTCGATCCTCGGCGTGAAAGACGAGCCGGTGAAGGGAAAAGAGGTTCCTCTGGAATGGACTGAGACATCTGGGGGACTCTTGGAATGGTGGCACGACCCTGGAGTTCCTCTCGCCGTTCGTGTTTAGAGGGCCTCCTCTTGAGATGCGACGGGAACGCCGGGAACTCTTTCCCGACGAAGCAGGGAAAGGATCCCTCATCTCGAGCTACGAGGCGGAAACGGGGCTCCTATGGATGTGGGCGGGACCCTCGTGTTTCCTCTCGAGTGGAGACGGGTATGTCGGGGTACTTCTTGATTTGCACCAAGGGTGTGAAGGACCCTTTCGAAGTTCCAGAGGTGAGGTGTGATCAGCCTCGAGACGCCTCAGAAGAAATGGGCCTCATCTCGCCTGGACGGCAGAACCTCCTGGATTTTCTCGAGTTTCGGCAGGTCTTCTCGAGTTACAACGGGGACCTCAGGGACCCGCTCTGGTGGCCTCAGGAAAGGCCAGTCCCCTTGCGAGTTGCTAGGGGACCTCTCGGGATTCCTCTCCCAACCATCCCGGGGCCTCAGTCCTTGTGTGGCGTCGGGACGGAACTTGAGGATTCCTCTCCAGTGTTTCCATGGATCTTGGGGTGCTTCTGAGTCTCCCCAGGGGAGTCAGGCCTCGTCTCGAGTGGGGGCATGCACGTGCGCTTTCCTCCCGAGCTGCAGCAGTAGTGGCACGCTTCCTGTCACGTGGATCAAGGGATCTGTGGCTTTCCCTCAAGGCTTTCGCTCGAGGCTTTCCCACGAGGATTTCCCCCAGGGCTGTGCCACGTGCCACCTTGGTGTGAGTCGATCTTCGGCGTGAAAGACAAGCCGGTGAAGGGAAAAGAGGTTCCTCTGGAATGGACTGAGACATCTGGGGGACTCTTGGAATGGTGGCACGACCCTGGAGTTCCTCTCGCCGTTCCTGTTGAGAGGGCCTCCTCTTGAGATACTACGGGAAGGCAGGGAACTCTTTCCCGACGAAGCAGGGAAAGGATCCCTCATCTCGAGCTACGAGGCGGAAACGGGGCTCTTCTGGATGTGGGCGGGACCCTCGTGTTTCCTCTCGAGTGGAGACGGGTATGTTGGGCAACTTCTTGATTTGCACCAAGGGTGTGAAGGACCCTTTCGAAGTTCCAGAGGTGAGGTGTGATCAGCCTCGAGACGCCTCAGCGGAAATGGGCCTCATCTCGCCTGGAGGGGAGAACCTCCTGGATTTTCTCGAGTTGCAGCAGGTCTTCTCGAGTTACGACGGGGACCTCAGGGACCCGCTCTGGTGGCCTCAGGAAAGGCCAGTCCCCATGCGAGTTGCTAGGGGACCTCTCGGGATTCCTCTCCCGTCCATGCCGGGGCCTCAGTCCTTGTGTGGAGTCGGGGACAGAACCTGAGGATTCCTCTCCAGTGTTGCCATGGATCTTTGGGTGCTTCTGAGTCTCCCCAGGGGAGTCAGGCCTCGTCTCGTGTGGGGGCTTGCACCTGCGCTTTCCTCCCGAGCTGCAGCAGTAGTGTCACGCTTCCTGTCACGTGGATCAAGGGATCTGTGGCTTTCCCTCGAATCTTTCCCTCGAGGTTTTCCCACGAGGCTTTCCCACAGGGCTGTGCCATGTGCCACCTTGTTGTGAGACGTTCCTCGGCGTGAAAGGCGAGCCGGTGAAGGGAAAAGAGGTTCCTCTGGAATGGACTGAGACATCTGGGGGTTTCTTGGATTGGTGGCACGACCCTGGAGTTCCTCTCGCCTTTCCTGTTGAGAGGGCCTCCTCTTTAGATGCAACGGGAACGTCGAGAACTCTTGCCCGAACAAGCAGGGAAATGATCCCTCATCTCGAGCTACCAGGCGGAAACGGTGCTCCTCTGGATGTGGGCGGGACCCTCGTGTTTCCTCTCTAGTGGAGACGGTTGTGTCGGGGAACTTCATTTGCACCAAGGGTGTGAAGGACCCTTTCTAAGTTCCACAGGTGAGGTGTGATCAGCCTCGAGACGCCTCAGCGGAAATGGGCCTCATCTCGTCAGAAGGGGAGAACATCCTGGATTTTCTCGAGTTGCGGCAGGTCTTCTCGAGTTACGACGGGGACCTCAGGGACCCGCTCTGGTGGCCTCATGAAAGGCCAGTCCCCATGCGAGTTGCTAGGGGACATCTCGGGATTCCTCTCCCGTCCATGCCGGGGCCTAAGACCTTGTGTGGAGTCGGGGCCGGAACCTGAGGTTTACTCTCCCGTGTTGTCATGGATCTTGGGGTGCTTCTGAGTCTCCCCAGGGGAGTCAGGCCTCGTCTCGAGTGGGGGCATGCACGTGTGCTTTCCTCCCGTGCTGCAGCAGTAGTGTCACGCTTCCTGTCACGTGGATCAAGGGATCTGTGGCTTTCCCTCGAGGCTTTCGCTCGAGGCTTTCCCACGAGGATTTCCCCCAGGGCTGTGCCACGTGCCACCTTGGTGTGAGTCGATCCTCGGCGTGAAAGACGAGCAGGTGAAGGGAAAAGAGGTTCCTCTGGAATGGACTGAGACATCTGGGGGACTCTTGGAATGGTGGCACGACCCTGGAGTTCCTCTCGCCGTTCGTGTTTAGAGGGCCTCCTCTTGAGATGCGACGGGAACGCCGGGAACTCTTTCCCGAAGAAGCAGGGAAAGGATCCCTCATCTCGAGCTACGAGGCGGAAACGGGGCTCCTATGGATGTGGGCGGGACCCTCGTGTTTCCTCTCGAGTGGAGACGGGTATGTCGGGGTACTTCTTGATTTGCACCAAGGGTGTGAAAGACCCTTTCGAAGTTCCAGAGGTGAGGTGTGATCAGCCTCGAGACGCCTCAGAAGAAATGGGCCTCATCTCGCCTGGAGGGGAGAACCTCCTGGATTTTCTCGAGTTTCGGCAGGTCTTCTCGAGTTACAACGGGGACCTCAGGGACCCGCTCTGGTGGCCTCAGGAAAGGCCAGTCCCCATGCGAGTTGCTAGGGGACCTCTCGGGATTCCTCTCCCGACCATCCCGGGGCCTCAGTCCTTGTGTGGCGTCGGGACGGAACTTGAGGATTCCTCTCCAGTGTTGCCATGGATCTTGGGGTGCTTCTGAGTCTCCCCAGGGGAGTCAGGCCTCGTCTCGAGTGGGGGCATGCACGTGCGCTTTCCTCCCGAGCTGCAGCAGTAGTGGCACGCTTCCTGTCACGTGGATCAAGGGATCTGTGGCTTTCCCTCGAATCTTTCCCTCGAGGTTTTCCCACGAGGCTTTCCCACAGGGCTGTGCCACGTGCCACCTTGGTGTGAGACGTTCCTCGGCGTGAAAGGCGAGCCGGTGAAGGGAAAAGAGGTTCCTCTGGAATGGACTGAGACATCTGGGGGTTTCTTGGATTGGTGGCACGACCCTGGAGTTCCTCTCGCCTTTCCTGTTGAGAGGGCCTCCTCTTTAGATGCAACGGGAACGTCGAGAACTCTTGCCCGAACAAGCAGGGAAATGATCCCTCATCTCGAGCTACCAGGCGGAAACGGTGCTCCTCTGAATGTGGGCGGGACCCTCGTGTTTCCTCTCTAGTGGAGACGGTTGTGTCGGGGAACTTCATTTGCACCAAGGGTGTGAAGGACCCTTTCTAAGTTCCACAGGTGAGGTGTGATCAGCCTCGAGACGCCTCAGCGGAAATGGGCCTCATCTCGCCTGGAGGGGAGAACATCCAGGATTTTCTCGAGTTGCGGCAGGTCTTCTCGAGTTACGACGGGGACCTCAGGGACCCGCTCTGGTGGCCCCAGGAAAGGCCAGTCCCCATGCGAGTTGCTAGGGGACCTCTCGGGATTCCTCTCCCGTCCATGCCGGGGCCTCAGTCCTTGTGTGGAGTCGGGGCCAGAACCTGAGGATTCCTCTCCAGTGTTGCCATGGATCTTGGGGTGCTTCTGAGTCTCCCCAGGGGAGTCAGGCCTCGTCTCGTGTGGGGGCATGCACGTGCGCTTTCCTCCCGAGCTGCAGCAGTAGTGTCACGCTTCCTGTCTCGTGGATCAAGGGATCTGTGGCTTTCCCTCGAGGCTGTCCCTCGAGGCTTTCCCACGAGGCTTTCCCACAGGGCTGTGCCACGTGCCACCTTGGTGTGAGTCGATCCTCGGCGTGAAAGACGAGCCGGTGAAGGGAAAAGACGTTGCTCTGGAATGGTCTGGGACATCTGCGGGACTCTTGGAATGGTGGCAGGACCCTGGAGTTCTTCTCGCCGTTCCTGTTGAGAGGGCCTCCTCTTGAGATGCGCCGGGGAGGCCGGGAACTCTTTCCCAACGAAGCAGGGAGAGGAAACCTCATCTCGAGCTACGAAGCGGAAACGGGACTCCTCTGGATGTGGGCGGGTCCCTCGTGTTTCCTCTCGAGTGGAGACGGGTATGTCGGGGAACTTCTTGATTTCCACCAAGGCTGTGAAGGACCCTTTCGAAGTTCCAGAGGTGAGGTGTGATCAGCCTCGAGACGCCTCAGCGGAAATGGGCCTCATCTCGCCTAGAGGGGAGAACCTCCTGGATTTTCTCGAGTTGCGGCAGGTCTTCTCGAGTTACGACGGGGACCTCAGGGACCCGCTCTGGTGGCCTCATGAAAGGCCAGTCCCCATGCGAGTTGCTAGGGGACATCTCGGGATTCCTTTCCCGTCCATGTCGGGGCCTAAGAGCTTGTGTGGAGTCGGGTCCGGAACCTGAGGTTTACTCTCCCGTGTTGTCATGGATCTTGGGGTGCTTCTGAGTCTCCCCAGGGGAGTCAGGCCTCGTCTCGAGTGGGGGCATGCACGTGCGCTTTCCTCCCGTGCTGCAGCAGTAGTGTCACGCTTCCTGTCACGTGGATCAAGGGATCTGTGGCTTTCCCTCGAGGCTTTCCCTCGAGGCTTTCACACGAGTCTTTCCCACAGGGATGTGCCACGTGCCACCTTGGTGTGAGTCGATCCTCGGCGTGAAAGTCGAGCCGGTGACGGGAAAAGAGGTTCCTCTGGAACGGACTGAGACATCTGGGGGACTCTTGGAATGGTGACACGACCCTGGAGTTCCTATCACAGTTCCTGTTGAGAGGGTCTTCTCTTGAGATGCGACGGGAACGCCGGGAACTCTTTCCCGACGAAGCAGGGAAAGGATCCCTCATCTCGAGCTACGAGGCGGAAACGGGTCTGCTCTGGATGTGGGCGGGCCCCTCGTGTTTCCTCTCGAGTGCAGACGGGTATGTCGGGGAACTTCTTGATTTGCACCAAGGGTGTGAAGGAAACTTTCGAAGTTCCAGAGGTGAGGTGTAATCAGCCTCGAGACGCCTCAGCGGAAATGGGCCTCATCTCGCCTGGAGGGGAGAACCTCCTGGATTTTCTCGAGTTGCGGCAGGTCTCCTCGAGTTACGACGGGGACCTCAGGGACCCGCTCTGGTGGCTCAGGAAAGGCCAGTCCCCATGCGATTTGCTAGGGGGCATCTCGGGATTCCTCTCCCGTTCATGCCGGGGACTAAGACCTTGTGTGGAGTCGGGGCCGGAACCTCAGGATTCCTCTCCAGTGTTGCCATGGATCTTGGGGTGCTTCTGAGTCTCCCCAGGGGAGTCAGGGCTCGTCTCGAGGGGGGCATGCACGTGCGCTTTCCTCCCGAGCTGCAGCAGTATTGTCACGCTTCTGTCACGTGGATCAAGGGATCTTTGGTTTCCCTCGAGGCTTTCGCTCGAGGCTATCCCACGAGGGTTTCCCACAGGGCTGTGCAATGTGCCACCTTCGTGTGAGTAGATCCTCGGCGTGAAAGACGAGCCGGTGAAGGGTTAAGAGGTTCCTCTGGAATGGACTGAGACACCTGGGGGACTCTTGAAATGGTGGCACGACCCTGGAGTGCCAATCGCCGTTCTTGTTGAGATGGCCTCCACTTGTGATGCGACGGGAACGCCGGGAACACTTTCCCGATGAAGCAGGGAAAGGATCCCTCATCTCGAGCTACGAGGCAGAAACGGGGCTCCTCTGGATGTGGGCGGGACCCTCGTGTTTCCTCTCGAGTGGAGACGGGTATGTCGGGGAAATTCTTGATTTGCACCAAGGGTGTGAAGGACCGTTTCGAAGTTCCAGAGGTGAGGTGTGATCAGCCTCGAGACGCCTCAGCGGAAATGGGCCTCATCTCGTCAGAAGGGGAGAACATCCTGGATTTTCTCGAGTTGCAGCAGGTCTTCTCGAGTTACGACGGGGACCTCAGGGACCCGCTCTGGTGGCCTCAGGAAAGGCCAGTCCCCATGCGAGTTGCTAGGGGACCTCTCGGGATTCCTCTCCCGTCCATGCCGGGGCTTAAGACGTTGTGTGGAGTCGGGGCCGGAACCTGAGGATTCCTCTCCAGTGTCGCCATGGATCTTGGGGTGCTTCTCAGTCTCCCGAGGGGAGTCAGGCCTCGTCTCCTGTGGGGGCATGCACGTGCGCTTTCCTCCCGAGCTGCAGCAGTAGTGTCACGCTTCCTGTCACGTGGATCAAGGGATCTGTGGATTCCCTCGAGGATTCCGATGGAGGCTTTCCCACGAGGCTTTCCCACAGGGCTGTGCCACATGCCACCTTGGTGTTAGTCGATCCTCGGCGTGAAAGACGAGCCGGTGAAGGGAAAAGAGGTTCCTCTGGAATGGACTGAGACATCTGGGGGACTCTTGGAACGGTGGCACGACCCTGGAGTTCCTCTCGCCGTTCCTGTTGAGAGGGCCTCCTCTTGAGATGCGACGGGAACGCCGGGAACTCTTTCCCGACGAAGCAGGGAAAGGATCCCTCATCTCGAGGTACGAGGCGCAAACGGTGCTCCTCTGGATGTGGGCGGGACCCTCGTGATTCCTCTCGAGTGGATACGGGTATGTCGGGGAACTTCTTGATTTGCACCCAGGGTGTGAAGGACCCTTTCGAGTTTCCAGAGGTGAGGTGTGATCAGCCTCGAGATGCCTCAGCGGAAATGGGCCTCATCTCGCCTGGAGGGGAGAACCTCCTGGATTTTCTCGAGTTGCAACAGGTCTTCTCGAGTTACGACGGGGACCTCAGGGACCCGCTCTGGTGGCCTCAGGAAAGGCCAGTCCCCATGTGAGTTGCTAGGGGCCATCTCGGGATTCCTCTCCCGTCCATGCCGGGGATAAGACCTGGTGTGGAGTCGGGGCCGGAAGCTGAGGATTCCTCTCCAGTGTTGCCATGGATCTTGGGGTGCTTCTGAATCTCCCCAGGGGAGTCAGGCAGCGTCTCGAGTGGGGGCATGCACGTGCGCTTTCCTCCCTAGCTGCAGCAGTAGTGTCACGCTTCCTGTCACGTGGATCAAGGGATCTGTGGCTTTCCCTCGAGGCTTTCCCTCAGGGCTGTGCCACGTGCCACCTTGGTGGGAATCGATCCTCGGCGTGAAAGACGAGCCGGTGAAGGGAAAAGGGGCTCCTCTGGAATGGACTGAGACATCTGGGGGACTCTTGGAATGGTGGCACGACCCTGGAGTTCCTCTCGCCGTTCCTGTTGAGAGGGCCTCCTCTTGAGATGCGACGGGAACGCCGGGAACTCTTTCCCGAAGAAGCAGGGAAAGGATCCCTCATCTCGAGCTACGAGGCGGAAACGGGGCTCCTCTGGATGTGGGCGGGACCCTCGTGATTCCTCTCGAGTGGAGACGGGTATGTCGGGGAACTTCTTGATTTGCACCAAGGGTGTGAAGGACCCTTTCGAAGTTCCAGAGTTGAGGTGTGATCACCCTCGAAAAGTCTCAGCGGAAATGGCCTCATCTCGCCTGGAGGGGAGAACCTCCTGGATTTTCTCGAGTTGCGGCAGGTCTTCTCGAGATACGACGGGGACCTCAGGGACCCGCTCTGGTGGCCTCAGGAAAGGCCAGTCCCCATGCGAGGTGCTAGGGGACCTCTCGGGATTCCTCTCCCGTCCATGCCGGGGCCTCAGTCCTTGTGTGGAGTCGGGGCCGGAACCTGAGGATTCTTCTCCAGTGTTGCCATGGATTTTGGGGTGCTTCTGAGAATCCCCAGGGGAGTCAGGCCTCGTCTCGAGTGGGGGCATGCACGTGCGCTTTCCTCCCGAGCTGCAGAAGTAGTGTCACGCTTCCTGTCACGTGGATCAAGGGATCTGTGGATTCCATCGAGGCTTCCGATGGAGGCTTTCCCACGAGGCTTTCCCACAGGGCTGTGCCACGTGCCACCTTGGTGTGAGTCGATCCTCGGCGTGAAAGACGAGCCGGTGAAGGGAAAAGAGGTTCCTCTGGAATGGACTGAGACATCTGGGGGACTCTTGGAATGGTGGCACGACCCTGGAGTTCCTCTCGCCGTTCGTGTTTAGAGGGCCTCCTCTTGAGATGCGACGGGAACGCCGGGAACTCTTTCCCGAAGAAGCAGGGAAAGGATCCCTCATCTCGAGCTACGAGGCGGAAACGGGGCTCCTATGGATGTGGGCGGGACCCTCGTGTTTCCTCTCGAGTGGAGACGGGTATGTCGGGGTACTTCTTGATTTGCACCAAGGGTGTGAAGGACCCTTTCGAAGTTCCAGAGGTGAGGTGTGATCAGCCTCGAGACGCCTCAGAAGAAATGGGCCTCATCTCGCCTGGACGGCAGAACCTCCTGGATTTTCTCGAGTTTCGGCAGGTCTTCTCGAGTTACAACGGGGACCTCAGGGACCCACTCTGGTGGCCTCAGGAAAGGCCAGTCCCCATGCGAGTTGCTAGGGGACCTCTCGGGATTCCTCTCCCGACCATCCCGGGGCCTCAGTCCTTGTGTGGCGTCGGGACGGAACTTGAGGATTCCTCTCCAGTGTTTCCATGGATCTTGGGGTGCTTCTGAGTCTCCCCAGGGGAGTCAGGCCTCGTCTCGAGTGGGGGCATGCACGTGCGCTTTCCTCCCGAGCTGCAGCAGTAGTGGCACGCTTCCTGTCACGTGGATCAAGGGATCTGTGGCTTTCCCTCGAGGCTTTCGCTCGAGGCTTTCCCACGAGGATTTCCCCCAGGGCTGTGCCACGTGCCACCTTGGTGTGAGTCGATCCTCGGCGTGAAAGACAAGCCGGTGAAGGGAAAAGAGGTTCCTCTGGAATGGACTGAGACATCTGGGGGACTCTTGGAATGGTGGCACGACCCTGGAGTTCCTCTCGCCGTTCCTGTTGAGAGGGCCTCCTCTTGAGATACTACGGGAAGGCCGGGAACTCTTTCCCGACGAAGCAGGGAAAGGATCCCTCATCTCGAGCTACGAGGCGGAAACGGGGCTCCTCTGGATGTGGGCGGGACCCTCGTGTTTCCTATCGAGTGGAGACGGGTATGTTGGGCAACTTCTTGATTTGCACCAAGGGTGTGAAGGACCCTTTCGAAGTTCCAGAGGTGAGGTGTGATCAGCCTCGAGACGCCTCAGCGGAAATGTGCCTCATCTCGCCTGGAGGGGAGAACCTCCTGGATTTTCTCGAGTTGCGGCAGGTCTTCTCGAGTTACGACGGGGACCTCAGGGACCCGCTCTGGTGGCCTCAGGAAAGGCCAGTCCCCATGAGAGTTGCTAGGGGACCTCTCGGGATTCCTCTCCCGTCCATGCCGGGGCCTCAGTCCTTGTGTGGAGTCGGGGACAGAACCTGAGGATTCCTCTCCAGTGTTGCCATGGTTCTTTGGGTGCTTCTGAGTCTCCCCAGGGGAGTCAGGCCTCGTCTCGAGTGGGGGCTTGCACCTGCGCTTTCCTCCCGAGCTGCAGCAGTAGTGTCACGCTTCCTGTCACGTGGATCAAGGGATCTGTGGCTTTCCCTCGAATCTTTCCCTCGAGGTTTTCCCACGAGGCTTTCCCACAGGGCTGTGCCACGTGCCACCTTGGTGTGAGACGTTCCTCGGCGTGAAAGGCGAGCCGGTGAAGGGAAAAGAGGTTCCTCTGGAATGGACTGAGACATCTGGGGGTTTCTTGGATTGGTGGCACGACCCTGGAGTTCCTCTCGCCTTTCCTGTTGAGAGGGCCTCCTCTTTAGATGCAACGGGAACGTCGAGAACTCTTGCCCGAACAAGCAGGGAAATGATCCCTCATCTCGAGCTACCAGGCGGAAACGGTGCTCCTCTGGATGTGGGCGGGACCCTCGTGTTTCCTCTCTAGTGTAGACGGTTGTGTCGGGGAACTTCATTTGCACCAAGGGTGTGAAGGACCCTTTCTAAGTTCCACAGGTGAGGTGTGATCAGCCTCGAGACGCCTCAGCGGAAATGGGCCTCATCTCGTCAGAAGGGGAGAACATCCTGGATTTTCTCGAGTTGCGGCAGGTCTTCTCGAGTTACGACGGGGACCTCAGGGACCCGCTCTGGTGGCCTCATGAAAGGCCAGTCCCCATGCGAGTTGCTAGGGGACATCTCGGGATTCCTCTCCCGTCCATGCCGGGGCCTAAGACCTTGTGTGGAGTCGGGGCCGGAACCTGAGGTTTACTCTCCCGTGTTGTCATGGATCTTGGGGTGCTTCTGAGTCTCCCCAGGGGAGTCAGGCCTCGTCTCGAGTGGGGGCATGCACGTGCGCTTTCCTCCCGTGCTGCAGCAGTAGTGTCACGCTTCCTGTCACGTGGATCAAGGGATCTGTGGCTTTCCCTCGAGGCTTTCGCTCGAGGCTTTCCCACGAGGATTTCCCCCAGGGCTGTGCCACGTGCCACCTTGGTGTGAGTCGATCCTCGGCGTGAAAGACGAGCCGGTGAAGGGAAAAGAGGTTCCTCTGGAATGGACTGAGACATCTGGGGGACTCTTGGAATGGTGGCACGACCCTGGAGTTCCTCTCGCCGTTCGTGTTTAGAGGGCCTCCTCTTGAGATGCGACGGGAACGCCGGGAACTCTTTCCCGACGAAGCAGGGAAAGGATCCCTCATCTCGAGCTACGAGGCGGAAACGGGGCTCCTATGGATGTGGGCGGGACCCTCGTGTTTCCTCTCGAGTGGAGACGGGTATGTCGGGGTACTTCTTGATTTGCACCAAGGGTGTGAAGGACCCTTTCGAAGTTCCAGAGGTGAGGTGTGATCAGCCTCGAGACGCCTCAGAAGAAATGGGCCTCATCTCGCCTGGACGGCAGAACCTCCTGGATTTTCTCGAGTTTCGGCAGGTCTTCTCGAGTTACAACGGGGACCTCAGGGACCCGCTCTGGTGGCCTCAGGAAAGGCCAGTCCCCTTGCGAGTTGCTAGGGGACCTCTCGGGATTCCTCTCCCAACCATCCCGGGGCCTCAGTCCTTGTGTGGCGTCGGGACGGAACTTGAGGATTCCTCTCCAGTGTTGCCATGGATCTTGGGGTGCTTCTGAGTCTCCCCAGGGGAGTCAGGCCTCGTCTCGAGTGGGGGCATGCACGTGCGCTTTCCTCCCGAGCTGCAGCAGTAGTGGCACGCTTCCTGTCACGTGGATCAAGGGATCTGTGGCTTTCCCTCGAATCTTTCCCTCGAGGTTTTCCCACGAGGCTTTCCCACAGGGCTGTGCCACGTGCCACCTTGGTGTGAGACGTTCCTCGGCGTGAAAGGCGAGCCGGTGAAGGGAAAAGAGGTTCCTCTGGAATGGACTGAGACATCTGGGGGTTTCTTGGATTGGTGGCACGACCCTGGAGTTCCTCTCGCCTTTCCTGTTGAGAGGGCCTCCTCTTTAGATGCAACGGGAACGTCGAGAACTCTTGCCCGAACAAGCAGGGAAATGATCCCTCATCTCGAGCTACCAGGCGGAAACGGTGCTCCTCTGAATGTGGGCGGGACCCTCGTGTTTCCTCTCTAGTGGAGACGGTTGTGTCGGGGAACTTCATTTGCACCAAGGGTGTGAAGGACCCTTTCTAAGTTCCACAGGTGAGGTGTGATCAGCCTCGAGACGCCTCAGCGGAAATGGGCCTCATCTCGCCTGGAGGGGAGAACATCCAGGATTTTCTCGAGTTGCGGCAGGTCTTCTCGAGTTACGACGGGGACCTCAGGGACCCGCTCTGGTGGCCCCAGGAAAGGCCAGTCCCCATGCGAGTTGCTAGGGGACCTCTCGGGATTCCTCTCCCGTCCATGCCGGGGCCTCAGTCCTTGTGTGGAGTCGGGGCCAGAACCTGAGGATTCCTCTCCAGTGTTGCCATGGATCTTGGGGTGCTTCTGAGTCTCCCCAGGGGAGTCAGGCCTCGTCTCGTGTGGGGGCATGCACGTGCGCTTTCCTCCCGAGCTGCAGCAGTAGTGTCACGCTTCCTGTCTCGTGGATCAAGGGATCTGTGGCTTTCCCTCGAGGCTGTCCCTCGAGGCTTTCCCACGAGGCTTTCCCACAGGGCTGTGCCACGTGCCACCTTGGTGTGAGTCGATCCTCGGCGTGAAAGACGAGCCGGTGAAGGGAAAAGACGTTGCTCTGGAATGGTCTGGGACATCTGCGGGACTCTTGGAATGGTGGCAGGACCCTGGAGTTCTTCTCGCCGTTCCTGTTGAGAGGGCCTCCTCTTGAGATGCGCCGGGGAGGCCGGGAACTCTTTCCCAACGAAGCAGGGAGAGGAAACCTCATCTCGAGCTACGAAGCGGAAACGGGACTCCTCTGGATGTGGGCGGGTCCCTCGTGTTTCCTCTCGAGTGGAGACGGGTATGTCGGGGAACTTCTTGATTTCCACCAAGGCTGTGAAGGACCCTTTCGAAGTTCCAGAGGTGAGGTGTGATCAGCCTCGAGACGCCTCAGCGGAAATGGGCCTCATCTCGCCTAGAGGGGAGAACCTCCTGGATTTTCTCGAGTTGCGGCAGGTCTTCTCGAGTTACGACGGGGACCTCAGGGACCCGCTCTGGTGGCCTCATGAAAGGCCAGTCCCCATGCGAGTTGCTAGGGGACATCTCGGGATTCCTTTCCCGTCCATGTCGGGGCCTAAGAGCTTGTGTGGAGTCGGGTCCGGAACCTGAGGTTTACTCTCCCGTGTTGTCATGGATCTTGGGGTGCTTCTGAGTCTCCCCAGGGGAGTCAGGCCTCGTCTCGAGTGGGGGCATGCACGTGCGCTTTCCTCCCGTGCTGCAGCAGTAGTGTCACGCTTCCTGTCACGTGGATCAAGGGATCTGTGGCTTTCCCTCGAGGCTTTCCCTCGAGGCTTTCACACGAGTCTTTCCCACAGGGATGTGCCACGTGCCACCTTGGTGTGAGTCGATCCTCGGCGTGAAAGTCGAGCCGGTGACGGGAAAAGAGGTTCCTCTGGAACGGACTGAGACATCTGGGGGACTCTTGGAATGGTGACACGACCCTGGAGTTCCTATCACAGTTCCTGTTGAGAGGGTCTTCTCTTGAGATGCGACGGGAACGCCGGGAACTCTTTCCCGACGAAGCAGGGAAAGGATCCCTCATCTCGAGCTACGAGGCGGAAACGGGTCTGCTCTGGATGTGGGCGGGCCCCTCGTGTTTCCTCTCGAGTGCAGACGGGTATGTCGGGGAACTTCTTGATTTGCACCAAGGGTGTGAAGGAAACTTTCGAAGTTCCAGAGGTGAGGTGTAATCAGCCTCGAGACGCCTCAGCGGAAATGGGCCTCATCTCGCCTGGAGGGGAGAACCTCCTGGATTTTCTCGAGTTGCGGCAGGTCTCCTCGAGTTACGACGGGGACCTCAGGGACCCGCTCTGGTGGCTCAGGAAAGGCCAGTCCCCATGCGATTTGCTAGGGGGCATCTCGGGATTCCTCTCCCGTTCATGCCGGGGACTAAGACCTTGTGTGGAGTCGGGGCCGGAACCTCAGGATTCCTCTCCAGTGTTGCCATGGATCTTGGGGTGCTTCTGAGTCTCCCCAGGGGAGTCAGGGCTCGTCTCGAGGGGGGCATGCACGTGCGCTTTCCTCCCGAGCTGCAGCAGTATTGTCACGCTTCTGTCACGTGGATCAAGGGATCTTTGGTTTCCCTCGAGGCTTTCGCTCGAGGCTATCCCACGAGGGTTTCCCACAGGGCTGTGCAACGTGCCACCTTCGTGTGAGTAGATCCTCGGCGTGAAAGACGAGCCGGTGAAGGGTTAAGAGGTTCCTCTGGAATGGACTGAGACACCTGGGGGACTCTTGAAATGGTGGCACGACCCTGGAGTGCCAATCGCCGTTCTTGTTGAGATGGCCTCCACTTGTGATGCGACGGGAACGCCGGGAACACTTTCCCGATGAAGCAGGGAAAGGATCCCTCATCTCGAGCTACGAGGCAGAAACGGGGCTCCTCTGGATGTGGGCGGGACCCTCGTGTTTCCTCTCGAGTGGAGACGGGTATGTCGGGGAAATTCTTGATTTGCACCAAGGGTGTGAAGGACCGTTTCGAAGTTCCAGAGGTGAGGTGTGATCAGCCTCGAGACGCCTCAGCGGAAATGGGCCTCATCTCGTCAGAAGGGGAGAACATCCTGGATTTTCTCGAGTTGCAGCAGGTCTTCTCGAGTTACGACGGGGACCTCAGGGACCCGCTCTGGTGGCCTCAGGAAAGGCCAGTCCCCATGCGAGTTGCTAGGGGACCTCTCGGGATTCCTCTCCCGTCCATGCCGGGGCTTAAGACGTTGTGTGGAGTCGGGGCCGGAACCTGAGGATTCCTCTCCAGTGTCGCCATGGATCTTGGGGTGCTTCTCAGTCTCCCGAGGGGAGTCAGGCCTCGTCTCCTGTGGGGGCATGCACGTACGCTTTCCTCCCGAGCTGCAGCAGTAGTGTCACGCTTCCTGTCACGTGGATCAAGGGATCTGTGGATTCCCTCGAGGATTCCGATGGAGGCTTTCCCACGAGGCTTTCCCACAGGGCTGTGCCACATGCCACCTTGGTGTTAGTCGATCCTCGGCGTGAAAGACGAGCCGGTGAAGGGAAAAGAGGTTCCTCTGGAATGGACTGAGACATCTGGGGGACTCTTGGAACGGTGGCACGACCCTGGAGTTCCTCTCGCCGTTCCTGTTGAGAGGGCCTCCTCTTGAGATGCGACGGGAACGCCGGGAACTCTTTCCCGACGAAGCAGGGAAAGGATCCCTCATCTCGAGGTACGAGGCGCAAACGGTGCTCCTCTGGATGTGGGCGGGACCCTCGTGATTCCTCTCGAGTGGATACGGGTATGTCGGGGAACTTCTTGATTTGCACCCAGGGTGTGAAGGACCCTTTCGAGTTTCCAGAGGTGAGGTGTGATCAGCCTCGAGATGCCTCAGCGGAAATGGGCCTCATCTCGCCTGGAGGGGAGAACCTCCTGGATTTTCTCGAGTTGCAACAGGTCTTCTCGAGTTACGACGGGGACCTCAGGGACCCGCTCTGGTGGCCTCAGGAAAGGCCAGTCCCCATGTGAGTTGCTAGGGGCCATCTCGGGATTCCTCTCCCGTCCATGCCGGGGATAAGACCTGGTGTGGAGTCGGGGCCGGAAGCTGAGGATTCCTCTCCAGTGTTGCCATGGATCTTGGGGTGCTTCTGAATCTCCCCAGGGGAGTCAGGCAGCGTCTCGAGTGGGGGCATGCACGTGCGCTTTCCTCCCTAGCTGCAGCAGTAGTGTCACGCTTCCTGTCACGTGGATCAAGGGATCTGTGGCTTTCCCTCGAGGCTTTCCCTCAGGGCTGTGCCACGTGCCACCTTGGTGGGAATCGATCCTCGGCGTGAAAGACGAGCCGGTGAAGGGAAAAGGGGCTCCTCTGGAATGGACTGAGACATCTGGGGGACTCTTGGAATGGTGGCACGACCCTGGAGTTCCTCTCGCCGTTCCTGTTGAGAGGGCCTCCTCTTGAGATGCGACGGGAACGCCGGGAACTCTTTCCCGAAGAAGCAGGGAAAGGATCCCTCATCTCGAGCTACGAGGCGGAAACGGGGCTCCTCTGGATGTGGGCGGGACCCTCGTGATTCCTCTCGAGTGGAGACGGGTATGTCGGGGAACTTCTTGATTTGCACCAAGGGTGTGAAGGACCCTTTCGAAGTTCCAGAGTTGAGGTGTGATCACCCTCGAAAAGTCTCAGCGGAAATGGCCTCATCTCGCCTGGAGGGGAGAACCTCCTGGATTTTCTCGAGTTGCGGCAGGTCTTCTCGAGTTACGACGGGGACCTCAGGGACCCGCTCTGGTGGCCTCAGGAAAGGCCAGTCCCCATGCGAGGTGCTAGGGGACCTCTCGGGATTCCTCTCCCGTCCATGCCGGGGCCTCAGTCCTTGTGTGGAGTCGGGGCCGGAACCTGAGGATTCTTCTCCAGTGTTGCCATGGATTTTGGGGTGCTTCTGAGAATCCCCAGGGGAGTCAGGCCTCGTCTCGAGTGGGGGCATGCACGTGCGCTTTCCTCCCGAGCTGCAGAAGTAGTGTCACGCTTCCTGTCACGTGGATCAAGGGATCTGTGGATTCCATCGAGGCTTCCGATGGAGGCTTTCCCACGAGGCTTTCCCACAGGGCTGTGCCTCGTGCCACCTTGGTGTGAGTCGATCCTCGGCATGAAAGAAGAGCCGGTGAAGGGAAAAGAGGTTCCTCTGAAATGGACTGAGACATCTGGGGGACTCTTGGAATGGTGGCACGACCCTGGAGTTCCTCTCGCCGTTCCTGTTGAGAGGGCCTCCTCTTGAGATGCGACGGGAACGCCGGGAACTCTTTCCCGACGAAGCAGGGAAAGGATCCCTCATCTCGAGGTACGAGGCGCAAACGGTGCTCCTCTGGATGTGGGCGGGACCCTCGTGATTCCTCTCGAGTGGATACGGGTATGTCGGGGAACTTCTTGATTTGCACCCAGGGTGTGAAGGACCCTTTCGAAGTTCCAGAGGTGAGGTGTGATCAGCCTCGAGACGCCTATGCGGAAATGGGCCTCATCTCGCCTGGAGGGGAGAACCTCCTGGATTTTCTCGGGTTGCAGCAGGTCTTCTCGAGTTACGACGGGGACCTCAGGGAACCGCTCTGGTGGCCTCAGCAAAGGCCAGTCCCCATGCGAGCTGCTAGGGGCCATCTCGGGATTCCTCTCCCGTCCATGCCGGGGATAAGACGTGGTGCGGAGTCGCGGCCGGAATCTGAGGATTCCTCTCCAGTGTTGCCATGGATCTTGGGGTGCTTCTGAGTCTCCCCAGGGGAGTCAGGCATCGTCTCGAGTGGAGGCATGCAAGTGGGCTTTCCTCCCGAACTGAAGCAGTAGTGTCACGCTTCCTGTCACGTGGATCAAGGGATCTGTGGCTTTCCCTCGAGGCTGTCCCTCGAGGCTTTCCCACGAGGCTTTCCCACAGGGCTGTGCCACGTGCCACCTTGGTGGGAGTCGATCCTCGGCGTGAAAGACGAGCCGGTGAAGGGAAAAGAGGTTCCTCTGGAAGGGACTGAGACATCTGGGGGACTCTTGGAATGGTGACACGACCCTGGAGTTCCTCTCGCCGTTCCTGTTCTGAGGGCCTCCTCTTGATATGCGACGGGAACGCCGGAAACTCATTCCCGACAAAGCAGGGAAAGGATCCCTCATCTCGAGCTACAAAGCGGAAACGGGGCTCCTCTGGATGTGGGCGGGACCCTCGTGATTCCTCTCGAGTGGAGACGGATATGTCGGGGAACTTCTTGATTTGCACCAAGGGTGTGAAGGACCCTTTCGAGGTTCCAGAGGTGAGGTGTGATCAGCCTCGAGACGCCTCAGCGGAAATGGGCCTCATCTCGCCTGGAGGGGAGAACCTCCTGGATTTTCTCGAGTTGCGGCAGGTCTTCCCGAGTTACGAATGGGACCTCAGGGACCCGCTCTGGTGGCCTCAGGAAAGGCCAGTCCCCATGCGAGTTGCTAGGGGACCTCTCGGGATTCCTCTCCCGTCCATGCCGGGGCCTCAGTGCTTGTGTGGAGTCGGGGCCTGAACCTGAGGATTCCTCTCCAGTGTTGCCAAGGATCTTGGGGTGCTTCTGAGTCTCCCCAGGGGAGTCAGGACTCGTCTCGAGTGGGGGCATGCACGTGCGCTTTCCTCCCGAGCTGCAGCAGTAGTGTCACGCTTCCTGTCATGTGGATCAAGGGATCTGTGGCTTTCCCTCGAGGCTGTCCCTCGAGGCTTTCCCACAGGGCTGTGCCACGTGCCACCTTGGTGTGAGTCGAACCTCGGCATGAAAGACGAGCCGGTGAAGGGAAAAGAGGTTCTTCTGGAATGGACTGAGACATCTGGGGGACTCTTGGAATGGTGGCACGACCCTGGAGTTCCTCTCGCCGTTCCTGTTGAGAGGGCCTCCTCTTGAGATGCGACGGGAACGCCGGGAACTCTTTCCCGATGAAGCAGGGAAAGGATCCCTCATCTCGAGCTACGAGGCGGAAACGGGGCTCCTCTGGATGTGGGCGGGACAATCGTGTCTACTCTCGAGTGGAGACGGGTATGTCGGGGAACTTCTTGATTTGCACCCAGGGTGTGAAGGACCCTTTCGAAGTTCCAGAGGTGAGGTGTGATCAGCCTCGAGACGCCTCAGCGGAAATGGGAATCATCTCGCCTGGAGGGGAGTACCTCCTGGATTTTCTCGAGTTGCGGCAGGTCTTCTCGAGTTACGACGGGGACCTCAGGGACCCTCTCTTGTGGCCTCAGCAAAGGCCAGTCCCCATGCGAGTTGCTAGGGGCCATCTCGGGATTCCTCTCCCGTCCATGCCGCGGTTAAGACCTTGTGTGGAGTCGGGGCCGGAAGCTGAGGATTCCTCTCCAGTGTTGCCATGGATCTCGGGGTGCTTCTGAGTCTCCCCAGGGGAGTCAGGCATCGTCTCGAGGGGGGGCATGCACGTGCGCTTTCCTCCCGAACTGAAGCAGTAGTGTCACGCTTCCTGTCACGTGGATCAAGGGATCTGTGGCTTTCCCTCGAGGCTGTCCCTCGAGACTTTCCCACGAGGCTTTCCCACAGGGCTCTGCCACGTGCCACCTTGGTGTGAGTCGATCTTCGGCGTGAAAGACGAGCCAATGAAGGGAAAAGAGTTTCCTCTGAAATGGACTGAGACATCTGGGGGACTCTTGGAATGTTGGCACGACCCTGGAGTTCCTCTCGCCGTTCCTGTTGAGAGGGCCTCCTCTTGAGATGCGACGGGAACGCCGGGAACTCTTTCCCGACGAAGCAGGGAAAGGATCCCTCATCTCGAGCTACGAGGCGGAAACGGGGCTCCTCTGGATGTGGGCGGGACCCTCGTGATTCCTCTCGAGTGGAGACGGATATGTCGGGGAACTTCTTGATTTGCACCAAGGGTGTGAAGGACCCTTTCGAGGTTCCAGAGGTGAGGTGTGATCAGCCTCGAGACGCCTCAGCGGAAATGGGCTTCATCTCGCCTGGAGGGGAGAACCTCCTGGATTTTCTCGAGTTGCGGCAGGTCTTCTCCACTTACGACGGGGACCTCAGGGACCCGCTCTGGTGGCCTCTGGAAAGGCCAGTCCCCATGCGAGGTGCTAGGGGACCTCTCGGGATTCCTCTCCCGTCAATGCCGCGGCCTCAGTCCTTGTGTGGAGTCGGGGCCGGAACCTGAGGATTCCTCTCCAGTGTTGCCATGGATCTTGGGGTGCTTCTTAGAATCCCCAGGGGAGTCAGGCCTCGTCTCGAGTGGGGGCATGCACGTGCGCTTTCCTCCCGAGCTGCAGCAGTAGTGTCACGCTTCCTGCCACGTGGATCAAGGGATCTGTGTATTCCCTCGAGGCTTCCGATGGAGGCTTTCCCACGAGGCTTTCCCACAGGGCTGTGCCACATGCCACCTTGGTGTGAGTCGATCCTCGGCGTGAAAGACGAGCCGGTGAAGGGAAAAGCGGTTCCTCTGGAATGGACTGAGACATCTGGGGGACTCTTGGAATGGTGGCACGACCCTGGAGTTCCTCTCGCCGTTCCTGTTGAGAGGGCCTCCTCTTGAGATGCGACGGGAACCCCGGGAACTCTTTCCCGACGAAGCAGGGAAAGGATCCCTCATCTCGAGCTACGAGGCGGAAACGGGGCTCCTCTGGATGTGGGCGGGACCCTCGTGATTCCTCTCGAGTGGAGACGTGTATGTCGGGGAACTTCTTGATTTGCACCAAGGGTGTGAAGGACCCTTTCGAAGTTCCAGAGGTGAGGTGTGATCAGCCTCGAGACGCCTCAGCGGAAATGGGCCTCATCTCGCCTGGAGGGGAGAACCTCCTGGATTTTCTCGAGTTGCGACAGGTCTTCTCGAGTTACGACGGGGACCTCAGGGACCCTCTCTTGTGGCCTCAGCAAAGGCCAGTCCCCATGCGAGTTGCTAGGGGCCATCTCGGGATTCCTCTCCCGTCCATGCCGCGGTTAACACCTTGTGTGGAGTCGGGGCCGGAACCTGAGGATTCCTCTCGAGTGTTGCCATGGATCTTGGGGTGCTTCTGAGTCTCCCCAGGGGAGTCAGGCATCGTCTCGAGTGGGGGCATGCACGTGCGCTTTCCTCCCGAACTGAAGCAGTAGTGTCACGCTTCCTGTCACGTGGATCAAGGGATCTGTGGCTTTCCCTCGAGGCTGTCCCTCGAGGCTTTCCCACGAGGCTTTCCCACAGGGCTGTGCCAGGTGCCACCTTGGTGTGTGTCGATCGTCGGCGTGAAAGACGAGCCGGTGAAGGGAAAAGAGGTTCCTCTGGAATGGACTGAGACATCTGGGGGACTCTTGGAATGGTGGCTCGACCCTGGAGTTCCTCTCGCCGTTCCTGTTGAGAGGGCCTCCTCTTGAGATGCGACTGAAACGCCGGGAACTCTTTCCAGACGAAGCAGGGAAAGGATCCCTCATCTCGAGCTACGAGGCGGATACGGGGCTCCTCTGGATGTGGGCGGGATCCTCGTGTTTCCCCTGGAGTGGAGACGGGTATGTCGGGGAACTTCTTGATTTGCACCAAGGGTGTGAAGGACCCTTTCGAAGTTCCAGAGGTGATGTGTGATCAGTAGCGAGACGCCTCAGCGGAAATGGGCCTCATCTCGCCTGGAGGGGAGAACCTCCTGGATTTTCTCGAGTTGCGGCAGGTCTTCTCGGGTTACGACGGGGACGTCAGGGACCCGCTCTGGTGGCCTCAGGAAAGGCCAGTCCCCATGTGAGTTGCTAGGGGCCATCTCGGGATACCTCTCCCGTCCATGCCGGGGTTAAGACCTGGTGTGGAGTCGGGGCCGGAACCTGAGGATTCCTCTCCAGTGTTGCCATGGATCTTGGGGTGCTTCTGAGTCTCCCCAGGGGAGTCAGGCATTGTCTCGAGTGGAGGCATGCAAGTGGGCTTTCCTCCCGAACTGAAGCAGTAGTGTCACGCTTCCTGTCACGTGGAACAAGGGATCTGTGGCTTTCCCTCGAGGCTGTCCCTCGAGGCTTTCCCACGAGGCTTTCCCACAGGGCTGTGCCACGAGCCACCATGGTGGCAGTCGATCCTCGGCGTGAAAGACGAGCCGGTGAAGGGAAAACGGTTCCTCTGGAATGGACTGAGACATCTGGGGGACTCTTGGAATGGTGGCACGACCCTGGAGTTCCTCTCGCCGTTCCTGTTGAGAGGGCCTCCTCTTGAGATGCGACGGGAACGCCGGGAACTCTTTCCCGACGAAGCAGGGAAAGGATCCCTCATCTCGAGCTACGAGGTGGAAACGGGGCTACTCTGGATGTGGGCGGGACCCTCGTGATTCCTCTCGAGTGGAGACGTGTATCTCGGGGAACTTCTTGATTTGCACCAAGGGTGTGAAGGACCCTTTCGAAGTTCCAGAGGTGAGGTGTGATCAGCCTCGAGACGCCTCAGCGGAAATGGGCCTCATCTCGCCTGGAGGGGAGAACCTCCTGGATTTTCTCGAGTTGCGGCAGGTCTTCCTGAGTTACGAATGGCACCTCAGGGACCCGCTCTGGTGGCCTCAGGAAAGGCCAGTCCCCATGCGAGTTGCTAGGGGACCTCTCGGGATTCCTCTCCCGTCCATGCCGGGGCCTCAGTCCTTGTGTGGAGTCGGGGCCGGAACCTGAGGATTCCTCTCCAGTGTTGCCATGGATCTTGGGGTGCTTCTGAGTCTCCCCAGGGGAGTCAGGCCTCGTCTCGAGTGGGGGCATGCACGTGCGCTTTCCTCCCGAGCTGCAGCAGTAGTGTCACGCTTCCTGTCACGTGGATCAAGGGATCTGTGGCTTTCCTTCGAGGCTGTCCCTCGAGGCTTTCCCACAGGGCTGTGCCACGTGCCACCTTGGTGGGAGTCGATCCTCGGCGTGAAAGACGAGCCGGTGAAGGGAAAAGAGGTTCCTCTGGAACGGACTGAGACATCTGGGGGAGTCTTGGAATGGTGGCACGACCCTGGAGTTCCTCTTGCCGTTCCTGTTGAGAGGGCCTCCTCTTGAGATGCGACGGGAACGCCGGGAACTCTTTCCCGACGAAGCAGGGAAAGGATCCCTCATCTCGAGCTACGAGGTGGAAACGGGGCTCCTCTGGATGTGGGCGGGACCCTCGTGATTCCTCTCGAGTGGAGACGTGTATCTCGGGGAACTTCTTGATTTGCACCAAGGGTGTGAAGGACCCTTTCGAAGTTCCAGAGGTGAGGTGTGATCAGCCTCGAGACGCCTCAGCGGAAATGGGCCTCATCTCGCCTGGAGGGGAGAACCTCCTGGATTTTCTCGAGTTGCGGCAGGTCTTCCTGAGTTACGAATGGCACCTCAGGGACCCGCTCTGGTGGCCTCAGGAAAGGCCAGTCCCCATGCGAGTTGCTAGGGGACCTCTCGGGATTCCTCTCCCGTCCATGCCGGGGCCTCAGTCCTTGTGTGGAGTCGGGGCCGGAACCTGAGGATTCCTCTCCAGTGTTGCCATGGATCTTGGGGTGCTTCTGAGTCTCCCCAGGGGAGTCAGGCCTCGTCTCGAGTGGGGGCATGCACGTGCGCTTTCCTCCCGAGCTGCAGCAGTAGTGTCACGCTTCCTGTCACGTGGATCAAGGGATCTGTGGCTTTCCTTCGAGGCTGTCCCTCGAGGCTTTCCCACAGGGCTGTGCCACGTGCCACCTTGGTGGGAGTCGATCCTCGGCGTGAAAGACGAGCCGGTGAAGGGAAAAGAGGTTCCTCTGGAACGGACTGAGACATCTGGGGGAGTCTTGGAATGGTGGCACGACCCTGGAGTTCCTCTTGCCGTTCCTGTTGAGAGGGCCTCCTCTTGAGATGCGACGGGAACGCCGGGAACTCTTTCACGACGAAGCAGGGAAAGGATCCCTCATCTCGAGCTACGAGGCGGAAACGGGGCTCCTCTGGATGTGGGCGGGACCCTAGTGTTTCCTCTCGAGTGGAGACTGGTATGTCAGGGAACTTCTTGATTTGCACCAAGGGTGTGAAGGACCCTTTCGAAGTTCCAGAGTTGAGGTGTGATCAGCCTCGAGACGCCTCAGCGGAAATGGGCCTCATCTCGCCTGGAGGGGAGAACCTCCTGGATTTTCTCGAGTTGCGGCAGGTCTTCTCGAGTTACGACAGGGACCTCAGGGACCCGCTCTGGTGGCCTCAGGAAAGGCGAGTCCCCATGCGAGTTGCTATGGGCCATCTCGGGATTCCTCTCCCGTCCATGCCGGGGCCTAAGACTTTGTGTGGAGTCGGGGCCGGAACCTGAGGATTCTTCTCCAGTGTTGCCATGGATCTTGGGGTGCTTCTGAGTCTCCCCAGGGGAGTCAGGCCTCGTCTCGAGTGGGGGCATGCACGTGCGCTTTCCTCCGGAGCTGCAGCAGTAGTGTCACGCTTCCTGTCACGTGGATCAAGGGATCTGTGGCTTTCCCTCGAGGCTGTCCCTCGAGGCTTTCCCACGAGGCTTTCCCACAGGGCTGTGCCACGTGCCACCTTGGTGTGAGTCGATCCTCGGCGTGAAATACGAGCCGGTGAAGGGAAAAGAGGATCCTCTGGAATGGACTGAGACATCTGGGGGACTCTTGGAATGGTGGCACGACCCTGGAGTTCCTCTTGCTGTTCCTGTTGAGAGGGTCTCCTCTTGAGGTGCGACGGGAACGCCGGGAACTCTTTCCCGAGAAAGCAGGTATCGGATCCCTCATCTCGAGCTACGAGGAGGAAACGGGGCTCCTTTGGATGTGGGCGGGACCCTCGTGTTTCTTCTCGAGTGGAGACGGGTATGTTGGGGAACTTCTTGATTTGCACCAAGGGTGTGAAGGACCGTTTCGAAGTTCCAGAGGTGAGGTGTGATCAGCCTCGAGACGCCTCAGCAGAAATGGGCCTCATCTCGTCAGAAGGGGAGAACCTCCTGGATTTTCTCGAGTTGCGGCAGGTCTTCTCGAGTTACGACGGGGACCTCAGGGACCCGCTCTGGTGGCCTCAGGAAAGGCCAGTCCCCATGCAAGTTGCTAGGGGACCTCTCGGGATTCCTCTCCCGTCCATGCCGGGGCCTCATTCTTGTGTGGAGTCAGAGCCGGAACCTGAGGATTCCTCTCCAGTGTTGCCATGGATCTTGGGGTGCTTCTGAGTCTCCCCAGGGGAGTCAGGCCTCGTCTCGAGTGGGGGCATGCACGTGCGTTTCCTCCGGAGCTGCAGCACTAGTGTCACGCTTCCTGTCACGTGGATCAAGGGATCTGTGGCTTTCCCTCGAATCTTTCCCTCGAGGTTTTCCCACGAGGCTTTCCCACAGGGCTGTGCCACGTGCCACCTTGTTGTGAGATGTTCCTCGGCGTGAAAGGCGAGCCGGTGAAGGGAAAAGAGGTTCCTCTGGAATGGACTGAGACATCTGGGGGTTTCTTGGATTGGTGGCACGACCCTGGAGTTCCTCTCCCCTTTCCTGTTGAGAGGGCATCCTCTTTAGATGCAACGGGAACGTCGGGAACTCTTGCCCGAACAAGCAGGGAAATGATCCCTCATCTCGAGCTACGAGGCAGAAACGGTGCTCCTCTGGATGTGGGCGGGACCCTCGTGTTTCCTCTCTAGTGGAGACGGTTGTGTCGGGGAACTTCATTTGCACCAAGGGTGTGAAGGACCCTTTCTAAGTTCCACAGGTGAAGTGTGATCAGCCTCGAGACGCCTCAGCGGAATTGGGCGTCATCTCGCCTTGAAAGGAGAACCTCCTGGATTTTCTCGAGTTGCGGCAGGTCTTCTCGAGTTACGACGGGGACCTCAGGGACCCGCTCTGGTGGCCTCAGGAAAGGCCAGTCCCCATGCGAGTTGCTAGGGGACCTCTCGGGATTCCTCTCCCGTCCATGCCGGGGCCTCAGTCCTTGTGTGGATTCGGGGCCGGAACCTGAGGATTCCTCTCCAGTGTTGCCATGGATCTTGGGGTGCTTCTGAGTCTCCCCAGGGGAGTCAGGCCTCGTCTCGTGTGGGGGCATGCACGTGCGCTTTCCTCCCGAGCTGCAGCAGTAGTGTCACGCTTCCTGTCACGTGGATCAAGGGATCTGTGGCTTTCCCTCGAGGCTGTCCCTCGAGGCTTTCCCACGAGGCTTTCCCACAGGGCTGTGCCACGTGCCACCTTGATGTGAGTCGATCCTCGGCGTGAAAGACGAGCCGGTGAAGAGAAAAGACGTTCCTCTGGAATGGACTGAGACATCTGCGGGACTCTTGGAATGGTGGCACGACCCTGGAGTTCCTCTCGCCGTTCCTGTTGAGAGGGCCTCCTCTTGAGATGCGCAGGGGAGGCCGGGAACTCTTTCCCAACGAAGCAGGGAGAGGAAACCTCATCTCGAGCTACGAAGCAGAAACGGGACTCCTCTGGATGTGGGCGGGTCCCTCGTGTTTCCTCTCGAGTTGAGACGGGTATGTCGGGGAACTTCTTGATTTCCACCAAGGGTGTGAAGGACCCTTTCGAAGTTCCAGAGGTGAGGTGTGATCAGCCTCGAGACGCCTCAGCGGAAATGGGCCTCATCTCGCCTGGAGGGGAGAACCCCCTGGATTTTCTCGAGTTGAGGCAGGACGTCCCGTGTTACGACGGGAACCTCAGGGACCCACTCTGGTGGCCTCAGGAAAGGCCAGTCCCCATGCGAGTTGCTAGGGGCCAATTCGGGATTCCTCTCCAGTCCATGCCGGGGCCTCAGTCCTTGTGTGGAGACGGGACGGAACCTGAGGATTCCTCTCCAGTGTTGCCATGGATCTTGGGGTGCTTCTGAGTCTCCCCAGGGGAGTCAGGCCTCGTCTCGAGTGCGGGCATGCACGTGCGCTTTCCTCCCGAGCTGCACCAGTAGTGTCACGCTTCCTGTCACGTGGATCAAGGGATAATTGGCTTTCCCTCGAGGCTGTCCCTCGAGGCTTTCCCACGAGGCTTTCCCACAGGGCTGTGCCACGTGCCACCTTGGTGTGAGTGGATCCTCGGCGTGAAAGACGAGCCGGTGAAGGGAAAAGTGGATCCTCTGGTATGGACTGAGACATCCGGGGGACTCTTGGAATGGTGGCACGACCCTGGAGTTCCTCTCGCCGTTCTTGTTGAGAGGGCCTCCTCTTGAGATGCGACGGGAACGACGGGAATTCCTTCCCGAAGAAGCAGGGATAGGATCCCTCATCTCGAGCTACGAGGCGGAAACGGTGCTCCTCTGGATGTGAGCGGGACCCTCGTGTTTCCTTTCGAGTGGAGACGGATATGTCGGGGAACTTCTTGATTTGCACCAAGGGTGTGAAGGACCCTTTCGAAGTTCCAGAGGTGAGGTGTGATCAGCCTCGAGACGCCTCATCAGAAATGGGCGTCATCTCGCCTGGAGGGGAGAACCTCCTGGATTTTCTTGAGTTGCGGCAGGTCTCCCCGAGTTACGACGGGGACCTCAGGGACCCGCTTTGGTGGCCTCAGGAAAGGCCAGTCCCCATGCAAGATGCTA
Source organism: Budorcas taxicolor (assembly GCF_023091745.1). NCBI lineage: Eukaryota > Metazoa > Chordata > Mammalia > Artiodactyla > Bovidae > Budorcas > Budorcas taxicolor. Next base: position 78,516 of record NW_026292239.1, on the reverse strand, counting down.
GGGGACCTCTCGGGTTTCCTCTCCCGAACATGCCGGGGCCTCAGTCCTTGTGTGGAATCGGGACGGAAACAGAGGATTCCTCTCCAGTGTTGCCATGAATCTTGGGGTGCTTCTGAGTCTCCCCAGGGGAGTCAGGCCTCGTCTCGAGTGGGGGCATGCACCTGCGCTTTCCTCCCGAGCTGCAGCAGTAGTGTCACGCTTCCTGTCACTTGGATCAAGGGATCTGTGGCTTTCCCTCGAGGCTGTCCCTCGAGGCTTTCCCACGAGGCTTTCCCACAGGGCTGTGCCACGTGCCACGTTGGTGTGAGTCGATCCTCGGCGTGAAATACGAGCCGGTGAAGGGAAAAGAGGATCCTCTGGAATGGACTGAGACATCTGGGGGACTCTTGGAATGGTGGCACGACCCTGGAGTTCCTCTTGCTGTTCCTGTTGAGAGGGTCTCCTCTTGAGATGCGACGGGAACCCCGGGACCTCTTTCCCGAGGAAGCAGGTATAGGATCCCTCATCTCGAGCTACGAGGAGGAAACGGGGCTCCTTTGGATGTGGGCGGGACCCTCGTGTTTCTTCTCGAGTGGAGACGGGTATGTTGGGGAACTTCTTGATTTGCACCAAGGGTGTGAAGGACCCTTTCGAAGTTCCAGAGGTGAGGTGTGATCAGCCTCGAGACGCCTCAGCTGAAATGGGCCACATCTCGCCTGGAGGGGAGAATCTCCTGGATTTTCTCGAGTTGCGGCAGGTCTTCTCGAGTTACGACGGGGACCTCAGGGACCCGCTCTGGTGGCCTCAGGAAAGGCCAGTCCCCATGCGAGTTGCTAGGGGGCATCTCGGGATTCCTCTCCCGTCCATGCCGGGGAGTAAGACCTTGTGTGGAGTTGGGGCCGGAACCTGAGGATTCCTCTCCCGGGTTGCCATGGATCTTGGGGTGCTTCTGAGTCTCCCCAGGGGAGTCAGGCCTCGTCTCGAGTGGGGGCATGCACGTGCGCTTACCTCCCGAGCTGCAGCAGTAGTGTCACGCTTCCTGTCACGTGGATCAATGGATCTGTCGCTTTCCCTCGAGGCTGTTCCTCGAGGCTGTTCCTCGAGGCTTTCCCACGAGGCTTTCCCACAGGGCTGTGCCTCGTGCCACCTTGGTGTGAGTCGATCCTCGGCGTGAAAGACGAGCCGATGAAGGGATAAGAGGTTCCTCTGGAATGGACTGAGACATCTGGGGGACTCTTGGAATGGTGGCAGGACCCTGGAGTTCCTCTCGCCGTTCCCGTTGAGAGGTCCTCTTCTTGAGATGCGCGGAAACGCCGGGAACTATTTCCCGACGAAGCAGGGAAAGGATCCCTCATCTCGAGCTACGAGGCGGAAACGGGGCTCCTCTGGATGTGGGCGGGACCCTCGTGTTTCCTCTCGAGTGGAGACGGGTATGTCGGGGAACTTCTTGATTTGCACCAAGGGTGTGAAGGACCCTTTCGAAGTTCCAGAGGTGAGGTGTGGTCAGCCTCGAGACGCCTCATCAGAAATGGGCGTCATCTCGCCTGGAGGGGAGAACCTCCTGGATTTTCTCGAGTTGCGGCAGGTCTTCTCGAGTTACGACGGGGACCTCAGGGACCCGCTCTGGTGGCCTCATGAAAGGCCAGTCCCCATGCGAGTTGCTAGGGGACATCTCGGGATTCCTCTCCCGTCCATGCCGGGGCCTAAGACCTTGTGTGGAGTCGGGGCCGGAACCTGAGGTTTACTCTCCCGTGTTGTCATGGATCTTGGGGTGCTTCTGAGTCTCCCCTGGGGAGTCAGGCCTCGTCTCGAGTGGGGGCATGCACGTGCGCTTTCCTCCCGTGCTGCAGCAGTAGTGTCACGCTTCCTGTCACGTGGATCAAGGGATCTGTGGCTTTCCCTCGAGGCTTTCCCTCGAGGCTTTCCCACGAGGCTTTCCCACAGGGATGTGCCACGTGCCACCTTGGTGTGAGTCGATCCTCGGCGTGAAAGTAGAGCCGGTGACGGGAAAAGAGGTTCCTCTGGAACGGACTGAGACATCTGGGGGACTCTTGGAATGGTGGCACGACCCTGGAGTTCCTCTCACAGTTCCTGTTGAGAGGGTCTTCTCTTGAGATGCGACGGGAACGCCGGGAACTCTTTCCCGAAGAACCAGGGAAAGGATCCCTCATCTCGAGCTACGAGGCGGAAACGGGGCTCCTCTGGATGTGGGCGGGACCCTCGTGTTTCCTCTCGAGTGGAGACGGGTATGTCGGGGAACTTCTTGATTTGCACCAAGGGTGTGAAGGACCCTTTCGAAGTTCCAGAGGTGAGGTGTGATCAGCCTCGAGACGCCTCATCAGAAATGGGCGTCATCTCGCCTGGAGGGGAGAACCTACTGGATTTTCTTGAGTTGCGGCAGGACTTCCCGAGTTACGACAGGGACCTCAGGGACCCGCTTTGGTGGCCTCAGGAAAGGCCAGTCCCCATGCAAGATGCTAGGGGACCTCTCGGGTTTCCTCTCCCGACCATGCCAGGGCTTCAGTCCTTGTGTGGATTCGGGACGGAACCTGAGGATTCCTCTCCAGTGTTGCCATGAATCTTGGGGTGCTTCTGAGTCTCCCCAGGGGAGTCAGGCCTCGTCTCGAGTGGGGGCATGCACGTGCGCTTTCCTCCCGAGCTTCAGCAGTAGTGTCACGCTTCCTGTCACGTGGATCAAGGGATCTGTGGCTTTCCCTCGAGGCTGTCCCTCGAGGCTTTCCCACGAGGCTTTCCCACAGGGCTGTGCCACGTGCCACCTTGGTGTGAGTCGATCCTCGGCGTGAAATACGAGCCGGTGAAGGAAAAAGAGGTTCCTCTGGTATGGACTGAGACATCCGGGGGACTCTTGGAATGGTGGCACGACCCTGGAGTTCCTCTCGCAGTTCCTGTTGAGAGGGCCTCCTCTTGAGATGCGAGGGGAACGACGGAAACTCTTTCCCGACGAATCAGGGATAGGATCCCTCATCTCGAGATACGAGGAGGAAACGGGGCTCCTCTGGATGTGGGCGGGACCCTCGTGTTTCCTCTCGAGTGGAGACGGGTATGTCGGGGAACTTCTTGATTTGCACCAAGGGTGTGAAGGACCCTTTCGAAGTTCCAGAGGTGAGGTGTGATCAGCCTCGAGACGCCTCATCAGAAATGGGCGTCATCTCGCCTGGAGGGGAGAACCTCCTGGATTTTCTTGAGTTGCGGCAGGTCTCCCCGAGTTACGTCGGGGACCTCAGGGACCCGCTTTGGTGGCCTCAGGAAAGGCCAGTCCCCATGCAAGATGCTAGGGGACCTCTCGGGTTTCCTCTCCCGAACATGCCGGGGCCTCAGTCCTTGTGTGGAATCGGGATTGAACCTGAGGATTCCTCTCCAGTGTTGCCATGGATCTTGGGGTGCTTCTGAGTCTCCCCAGGGGAGTCAGGCCTCGTCTCGAGTGGGGGCATGCACGTGCGCTTACCTCCCGAGCTGCAGCAGTAGTGTCACGCTTCCTGTCACGTGGATCAAGGGATCTGTCGCTTTCCCTCGAGGCTGTTCCTCGAGGCTTTCCCACGAGGCTTTCCCACAGGGCTGTGCCTCGTGCCACCTTGGTGTGAGTCGATCCTCGGCGTGAAAGACGAGCCGGTGAAGGGATAAGAGGTTCCTCTGGAATGGACTGAGACATCTGGGGGACTCTTGGAATGGTGGCAGGACCCTGGAGTTCCTCTCGCCGTTCCCGTTGAGAGGTCCTCTTCTTGAGATGCGCGGGAACGCCGGGAACTATTTCCCGACGAAGCAGGGAAAGGATCCCTCATCTCGAGCTACGAGGCGGAAACGGGGCTCCTCTGGATGTGGGCGGGACCCTCGTGTTTCCTCTCGAGTGGAGACGGGTATGTCGGGGAACTTCTTGATTTGCACCAAGGGTGTGAAGGACCCTTTCGAAGTTCCAGAGGTGAGGTGTGATCAGCCTCGAGACGCCTCATCAGAAATGGGTGTCATCTCGCCTGGAGGGGAGAACCTCCTGGATTTTCTCGAGTTGCGGCAGGTCTTCTCGAGTTACGACGGGGACCTCAGGGACCCGCTCTGGTGGCCTCATGAAAGGCCAGTCCCCATGCGAGTTGCTAGGGGACATCTCGGGATTCCTCTCCCGTCCATGCCGGGGCCTAAGACCTTGTGTGGAGTCGGGGCCGGAACCTGAGGTTTCATCTCCCGTGTTGTCATGGATCTTGGGGTGCTTCTGAGTCTCCCCAGGGGAGTCAGGCCTCGTCTCGAGTGGGGGCATGCACGTGCGCTTTCCTCCCGTGCTGCAGCAGTAGTGTCACGCTTCCTGTCACGTGGATCAAGGGATCTGTGGCTTTCCCTCGAGGCTTTCCCTCGAGGCTTTCACACGAGTCTTTCCCACAGGGATATGCCACGTGCCACCTTGGTGTGAGTCGATCCTCGGCGTGAAAGTCGAGCCGGTGACGGGAAAAGAGGTTCCTCTGGAACGGACTGAGACATCTGGGGGACTCTTGGAATGGTGGCACGACCCTGGAGTTCCTCTCACAGTTCCTGTTGAGAGGGTCTTCTCTTGAGATGCGACGGGAACGCCGGGAACTCTTTCCCGGAGAACCAGGGAAAGGATCCCTCATCTCGAGCTACGAGGCGGAAACGGGGCTCCTCTGGATGTGGGCGGGCCCCTCGTGTTTCCTCTCGAGTGGAGACGGGTATGTCGGGGAACTTCTTGATTTGCACCAAGGGTGTGAAGGACCCTTTCGAAGTTCCAGAGGTGAGGTGTGATCAGCCTCGAGACGCCTCATCAGAAATGGGCGTCATCTCGCCTGGAGGGGAGAACCTCCTGGATTTTCTTGAGTTGCGGCAGGTCTTCCCGAGTTACGACAGGGACCTCAGGGACCCGCTTTGGTGGCCTCAGGAAAGGCCAGTCCCCATGCAAGATGCTAGGGGACCTCTCGGGTTTCCTCTCCCGACCATGCCGGGGCCTCAGTCCTTGTGTGGAGTCGGGACGGAACCTGAGGATTCCTCTCCAGTGTTGCCATGAATCTTGGGGTGCTTCTGAGTCTCCCCAGGGGAGTCAGGCCTCGTCTCGAGTGGGGGCATGCACGTGCGCTTTCCTCCCGTGCTGCAGCAGTAGTGTCACGCTTCCTGTCACGTTGATAAAGGGATCTTTGGTTTCCCTAGAGGCTTTCCCTCGAGGCTATCCCACGAGGGTTTCCCACAGGGCTGTGCAACGTGCCACCTTCGTGTGAGTAGATCCTCGGCGTGAAAGACGAGCCGGTGAAGGGTTAAGAGGTTCCTCTGGAATGGACTGAGACATCTGGGGGAATCTTGAAATGGTGGCACGACCCTGGAGTACCAATCGCCGTTCTTGTTGAGATGGCCTCCTCTTGAGATGCGACGGGAACGCCGGGAACACTTTCCTGAAGAAGCAGGGAAAGGATCCCTCATCTCGAGCTAGGAGGCGGAAATGGGGCTCCTCTGGATGGGGGCGGGACCCTCGTGTTTCCTCTCGAGTGGAGACGGGTATGTCGGGGAACTTCTTGATTTGCACCAAGGGTGTGAAGGACCCTTTCGAAGTTCCAGAGGTGAGGTGTGATCAGCCTCGAGACGCCTCAGCGGAAATGGGCCTCATCTCGCCTGGACGGCAGAACCTCCTGGATTGTCTCGAGTTTCGCCAGGTCTTCTCGAGTTACAACGGGGACCTCAGGGACCCGCTCTGGTGACCTCAGGAAAGGCCAGTCCCCATGCGAGTTGCTAGGGGACCTCTCGGGTTTCCTCTCCCGACCATCTCGGGGCCTCAGTCCTTGTGTGGCGTCGGGACGGAACCTGAGGATTCCTCTCCAGTGTTGCCATGAATCTTGGGGTGCTTCTGAGTCTCCCCAGGGGAGTCAGGCCTCGTCTCGAGTGCGGGCATGCACGTGCGCTTTCCTCCCGAGCTGCAGCAGTAGTGTCACGCTTCCTGTCACGTGGATCAAGGGATCTGTGGCTTTCCCTCGAGGCTGTCCCTCGAGGCTTTCCCACGAGGCTTTCCCACAGGGCTGTGCCACGTGCCACCTTGGTGTGAGTCGATCCTCGGCGTGAAATACGAGCCGGTGAAGGGAAAAGAGGATCCTCTGGAATGGACTGAGACATCTGGGGGACTCTTGGAATGGTGGCACGACCCTGGAGTTCCTCTTGCTGTTCCTGTTGAGAGGGTCTCCTCTTGAGATGCGACGGGAACGCCGGGAACTCTTTCCCGAGGAAGCAGGTATAGGATCCCTCATCTCGAGCTACGAGGAGGAAACGGGGCTCCTTTGGATGTGGGCAGGACCCTCGTGTTTCTTCTCGAGTGGAGACGGGTATGTTGGGGAACTTCTTGATTTGCACCAAGGGTGTGAAGGACCCTTTCGAAGTTCCAGAGGTGAGGTGTGATCAGCCTCGAGACGCCTCAGCTGAAATGGGCCACATCTCGCCTGGAGGGGAGAGCCTCCTGGATTTTCTCGAGTTGCGGCAGGTCTTCTCGAGTTACGACGGGGACCTCAGGGACCCGCTCTGGTGGCCTCAGGAAAGGCCAGTCCCCATGCGAGTTGCTAGGGGGCATCTCGGGATTCCTCTCCCGTCCATGCCGGGGAGTAAGACCTTGTGTGGAGTTGGGGCCGGAACCTGAGGATTCCTCTCCCGTGTTGCCATGGATCTTGGGGTGCTTCTGAGTCTCCCCAGGGGAGTCAGGCCTCGTCTCGAGTGGGGGCATGCACGTGCGCTTTCCTCCCGAGCTGCAGCAGTAGTGTCACGCTTCCTGTCACGTGGATCAAGGGATATTTGGCTTTCCCTCGAGTCTGTCCCTCGAGGCTTTCCCACGAGGCTTTCCCACAGGGCTGTGCCACGTGCCACCTTGGTCTGAGTCGATCCTCGGCGTGAAAGACGAGCCGGTGTAGGGAAAAGAGGTTCCTCTGGTATGGACTGAGACATCCGGGGGACTCTTGGAATGGTGGCACGACCCTGGAGTTCCTCTCGCCGTTCCTGTTGAGAGGGCCTCCTCTTGAGATGCGACGGGAACGCCGGGAACTCTTTCCCGACGAAGCAGGGAAAGGATCCCTCATCTCGAGCTACGAGGCGGAAACGGGGCTCCTCTGGATGTGGTTGGGACCCTCGTGTTTCCTCTCGAGTGGAGACGGGTATGTCGGGGAACTTCTTGATTTGCACCAAGGGTGTGAAGGACCGTTTCGAAGTTCCAGAGGTGAGGTGTGATCAGCCTCGAGACGCCTCAGCGGAAATGGGCCTCATCTCGCCTGGTTGGGGAACCTCCTGGATTTTCTCGAGTTGCGGCAGGTCTTCTCGAGTTACGACGGGGACCTCAGGGACCCGCTCTGGTGGCCTCAGGAAAGGCCAGTCCCCATGCGATTTGCTAGTGGGCATCTCGGGATTCCTCTCCCGTCCATGCCGGGGACTAAGACCTTGTGTGGAGTCGGGGCCGGAACCTCAGGATTCCTCTCCAGTGTTGCCATGGATCTTGGGGTGCTTCTGAGTCTCCCCAGGGGAGTCAGGGCTCGTCTCGAGTGGGGGCATGCACGTGCGCTTTCCTCCCGAGCTGCAGCAGTATTGTCACGCTTCCTGTCACGTGGATCAAGGGATCTTTGGTTTCCCTCGAGGCTTTCGCTCGAGGCTATCCCACGAGGGTTTCCCACAGGGCTGTGCAACGTGCCACCTTCGTGTGAGTAGATCCTCGGCGTGAAAGACGAGCCGGTGAAGGGTTAAGAGGTTCCTCTGGAATGGACTGAGACATCTGGGGGACTCTTGAAATGGTGGCACGACCCTGGAGTGCCAATCGCCGTTCTTGTTGAGATGGCCTCCTCTTGTGATGCGACGGGAACGCCGGGAACACTTTCCCGACGAAGCAGGGAAAGGATCCCTCATCTCGAGCTACGAGGCAGAAACGGGGCTCCTCTGGATGTGGGCGGGACCCTCGTGATTCCTCTCGAGTGGAGACGGGTATGTCGGGGAAATTCTTGATTTGCACCAAGGGTGTGAAGGACCGTTTCGAAGTTCCAGAGGTGAGGTGTGATCAGCCTCGAGACGCCTCAGCGGAAATGGGCCTCATCTCGTCAGAAGGGGAGAACATCCTGGATTTTCTCGACTTGCGGCAGGTCTTCTCGAGTTACGACGGGGACCTCAGGGACCCGCTCTGGTGGCCTCAGGAAAGGCCAGTCCCCATGCGAGTTGCTAGGGGACCTCTCGGGATTCCTCTCCCGTCCATGCCGGGGCCTCATTCTTGTGTGGAGTCGGAGCCGGAACCTGAGGATTCCTCTCCAGTGTTGCCATGGATCTTGGGGTGCTTCTGAGTCTCCCCAGGGGAGTCAGGCATCGTCTCGAGTGGGGGCATGCACGTGCGCTTTCCTCCCTAGCTGCAGCAGTAGTGTCACGCTTCCTGTCACGTGGATCAAGGGATCTGTGGCTTTCCCTCGAGGCTGTCCCTCGAGGCTTCCCCACGAGGCTATCCCACAGGGCTGTGCCACGTGCCACCTTGGTGGGAGTCGATCCTCGGCGTGAAAGACGAGCCGGTGAAGGGAAAAGAGGTTCCTCTGGAATGGACTGAGTCATCTGGGGGACTCTTGGAATGGTGGCACGAACCTGGAGTTCCTCTCGCCGTTCCTGTTGAGAGGGCCTCCACTTGAGATGCGATGGGAACGCCGGGAACTCTTTCCCAACGAAGCAGGGAAAGGATCCCTCATCTCGAGCTACGAGGCGGAAACGGGGCTCCTCTGGATGTGGGGGGGACCCTCGTGTTTCCTCTCGAGTGGAGGCGGCTAGGTCGGGGAACTTCTTGATTTGCACCAAGGGTGTGAAGGACCCTTTCGAAGTTCCAGAGCTGAGGTGTGATCAGCCTCGAGACGCCTCAGCGGAAATGGGCCTCATCTCGCCTGGAGGGGAGAACCTCCTGGATTTTCTCGAGTTGCGGCAGGTCTTCTCGAGTTACGACGGGGACCTCAGGGACCCGCTCTGGTGGCCTCAGGAAAGGCCAGTCCCCATGCGAGTTGCTAGGGGACCTCTCGGGATTCCTCTCCCGTCCATGCCGGGGCCTCAGTCCTTGTGTGGAGTCGGGGCCGGAACCTGAGGATTCCTCTCCAGTGTCGCCATGGATCTTGGGGTGCTTCTCAGTCTCCCGAGAGGAGTCAGGCCTCGTCTCCTGTGGGGGCATGCACGTGCGCTTTCCTCCCGAGCTCTAGCAGTAGTGTCACGCTTCCTGTCACGTGGATCAAGGGATCTGTGGCTTTCCCTCGAGGCTGTCCCTCGAGGCTTTCCCACGAGGCTTTCCCACGGGGCTATACCACGTGTCACCTTGGTGTGAGTCGATCCTCGGCGTGAAAGACGAGCTGGTGAAGGGAAAAGAGGTTCCTCTGGAATGGACTGAGACATCTGGGGGACTCTTGGAATGGTGGCAGGACCCTGGAGTTCCTCTCGCCGTTCCCGTTGAGAGGTCCTCTTCTTGAGATGCGCGGGAACGCCGGGAACTATTTCCCGACGAAGCAGGGAAAGGATCCCTCATCTCGAGCTACGAGGCGGAAACGGGGCTCCTCTGGATGTGGGCGGGACCCTCGTGTTTCCTCTCGAGTGGAGACGGGTATGTCGGGGAACGTCTTGATTTGCACCAAGGGTTTGAAGGACCCTTTCGAAGTTCCAGAGGTGAGGTGTGATCAGCCTCGAGACGCCTCATCAGAAATGGGCGTCATCTCGCCTGGAGGGGAGAACCTCCTGGATTTTCTCGAGTTGCGGCAGGTCTTCTCGAGTTACGACGGGGACCTCAGGGACCCGCTCTGGTGGCCTCATGAAAGGCCAGTCCCCATGCGAGTTGCTAGGGGACATCTCGGGATTCCTCTCCCGTCCATGCCGGGGCCTAAGACCTTGTGTGGAGTCGGGGCCGGAACCTGAGGTTTGCTCTCCCGTGTTGTCATGGATCTTGGGGTGCTTCTGAGTCTCCCCAGGGGAGTCAGGCCTCGTCTCGAGTGGGGGCATGCACGTGCGCTTTCCTCCCGTGCTGCAGCAGTAGTGTCACGCTTCCTGTCACGTGGATCAAGGGATCTGTGGCTTTCCCTCGAGGCTTTCCCTCGAGGCTTTCACACGAGTCTTTCCCACAGGGATAGGCCACGTGCCACCTTGGTGTGAGTCGATCCTCGGCGTGAAAGTCGAGCCGGTGACGGGAAAAGAGGTTCCTCTGGAACGGACTGAGACATCTGGGGGACTCTTGGAATGGTGGCACCACCCTGGAGTTCCTCTCACAGTTCCTGTTGAGAGGGTCTTCTCTTGAGATGCGACGGGAACGCCGGGAACTCTTTCCCGAAGAACCAGGGAAAGGATCCCTCATCTCGAGCTACGAGGCGGAAACGGGGCTCCTCTGGATGTGGGCGGGCCCCTCGTGTTTCCTCTCGAGTGGAGACGGGTATGTCGGGGAACTTCTTGATTTGCACCAAGGGTGTGAAGGACCCTTTCGAAGTTCCAGAGGTGAGGTGTGATCAGCCTCGAGACGCCTCAGCGGAAATGGGCGTCATCTCGCCTGGAGGGGAAAACCTCCTGGATTTTCTTGAGTTGCGGCAGGTCTTCCCGAGTTACGACAGGGACCTCAGGGACCCGCTTTGGTGGCTTCAGGAAAGGCCAGTCCCCATGCAAGATGCTAGGGGACCTCTCGGGTTTCCTCTCCCGTCCATGCCGGGGCCTCAGTCCTTGTGTGGAGTCGGGAAGGAACCTGAGGATTCCTCTCCAGTGTTGCCATGAATCTTGGGGTGCTTCTGAGTCTCCCCAGGGGAGTCAGGCCTCGTCTCGAGTGGGGGCATGCACGTGCGCTTTCCTCCTGAGCTTCAGCAGTAGTGTCACGCTTCCTGTCACGTGGATCAAGGGATCTGTGGCTTTCCCTCGAGGCTGTCCCTCGAGGCTTTCCCACGAGGCTTTCCCACAGGGCTGTGCCACGAGCCACCTTGGTGTGAGTCGATCCTCGGCGTGAAATACGAGCCGGTGAAGGGAAAAGAGGTTCCTCTGGTATGGACTGAGACATCCGGGGGACTCTTGGAATGGTGGCACGACCCTGGAGTTCCTCTCGCAGTTCCTGTTGAGAGGGCCTCCTCTTGAGATGCGAGGGGAACGACGGAAACTCTTTCCCGACGAATCAGGGATAGGATCCCTCATCTCGAGCTACGAGGCGGAAACGGGGCTCCTCTGGATGTGGGCGGGACCCTCGTGTTTCCTCTCGAGTGGAGACGGGTATGTCGGGGAACTTCTTGATTTGCACCAAGGGTGTGAAGGACCCTTTCGAAGTTCAAGAGGTGAGGTATCATCAGCCTCGAGACGCCTCATCAGAAATGGGCCTCATCTCGCCTGGAGGGGAGAACCTCCTGGAATTTCTCGAGTTGAGGCAGGACTTCCCGTGTTACGACGGGGACCTCAGGGACCCACTCTGGTGGCCTCAGGAAAGGCCAGTCCCCATGCGAGTTGCTAGGGGCCAACTCGGGATTCCTCTCCAGTCCATGCCGGGGTCTCAGTCCTTGTGTGGATTCGGGGACGGAACCTGAGGATTCCTCTCCAGTGTTGCCATGGATCTTGGGGTGCTTCTGAGTCTCCCCAGGGGAGTCAGGCCTCGTCTAGAGTGGGGGCATGCACGTGCGCTTTCCTCCCGAGCTGCAGCAGTAGTGTCACGCTTCCTGTCACGTGGATCAAGGGATATTTGGCTTTCCCTCGAGGCTGTCCCTCGAGGCTTTCCCACGAGGCTTTCCCACAGGGCTGTGCCACGTGCCACCTTGGTCTGAGTCGATCCTCGGCGTGAAAGACGAGCCGGTGTAGGGAAAAGAGGTTCCTCTGGTATGGACTGAGACATCCGGGGGACTCTTGGAATGGTGGCACGACCCTGGAGTTCCTCTCGCCGTTCCTGTTGAGATGGCCTCCTCTTGAGATGCGACGGGAACGCCGGGAACTCTTTCCCGACGAAGCAGGGAAAGGATCCCTCATCTCGAGATACGAGGCGGAAACGGGGCTCCTCTGGATGTGGTTGGGACCCTCGTGTTTCCTCTCGAGTGGAGACGGGTATGTCGGGGAACTTCTTGATTTGCACCAAGGGTGTGAAGGACCGTTTCGAAGTTCCAGAGGTGAGGTGTGATCAGCCTCGAGACGCCTCAGCGGAAATGGGCCTCATCTCGCCTGGTTGGGGAACCTCCTGGATTTTCTCGAGTTGTGGCAGGTCTTCTCGAGTTACGACGGGGACCTCAGGGACCCGCTCTGGTGGCCTCAGGAAAGGCCAGTCCCCATGCCAGTTGCTAGGGGCCATCTCGGGATTCCTCTCCCATCCATGCCGGGGCCTAAGACCTTGTCTGGAGTCGGGGGCGGAACCTGAGGATTCCTCTCCAGTGTTGCCATGGATCTTGGGGTGCTTCTAAGTCTCCCCAGGGGAGTCAGGCCTCGTCTCGAGTGGGGGCATGCACGTGCGCTTTCTTCCCGAGCTGCAGCAGTAGTGTCACGCTTCCTGTCACTTGGATCAAGGGATCTGTGGCTTTCCCTCGAGGCTGTCCCTTGAGGCTTTCCCACGATTCTTTCCCACAGGGCTGTGCCACGTGCCACCTTGGTGTGAGTCGATCCTCGGCGTGAAAGACGAGCCAATGAAGGGAAAAGAGGTTCCTCTGGAATGGACTGAGACATCTGGGGCACTCTTGGAATCGTGGCACGACCCTGGAGTTCCTCTCGCCGTTCGTGTTGAGAGGGCCTCCTCTTGAGATGCGACGGGAACGCCGGGAACTCTTTCCCGAAGAAGCAGGGAAAGGATCCCTCATCTCGAGCTACGAGGCAGAAACGGGGCTCCTCTGGATGTGGGCGGGGCCCTCGTGTTTCCTCTCGAGTGGAGACGGGTATGTCGGGGAACTTCTTGATTTGCACCAAGGGTGTGAAGGACCCTTTCGAAGTTCCAGAGGTGAGGTGTGATCAGCCTCGAGACGCCTCAGCGGAAATGGGCCTCATCTCGCCTGGAGGGAAGAACCTCCTGGATTTTCTCGAGTTGCGGCAGGTCTTCTCGAGTTACGACGGGGACCTAAGCGACCCGCTCTGTTGGCCTCAGGAAAGGCCAGTCCCCATGCGAGATGCTAGGGGACCTCTCGAGATTCCTCTCCCGACCATGCCGGGGCCTCAGTCCTTGTGTGGAGACGGGACGGAACCTGAGGATTCCTCTCCAGTGTTGCCATGGATCTTGGGGTGCTTCTGAGTCTCCCCAGGGGAGTCAGGCCTCGTCTAGAGTGCGGGCATGCACGTGCGCTTTCCTCCCGAGCTGCACCAGTAGTGTCACGCTTCCTGTCACGTGGATCAAGGGATAATTGGCTTTCCCTCGAGGCTGTCCCTCGAGGCTTTCCCACGAGGCTTTCCCACAGGGCTGTGCCACGTGCCACCTTGGTGTGAGTGGATCCTCGGCGTGAAAGACGAGCCGGTGAAGGGAAAAGAGGATCCTCTGGTATGGACTGAGACATCCGGGGGACTCTTGGAATGGTGGCACGACCCTGGAGTTCCTCTCGCTGTTCTTGTTGAGAGGGCCTCCTCTTGAGATGCGACGGGAACGACGGGAATTCCTTCCCGAAGAAGCAGGGATAGGATCCCTCATCTCGAGCTACGAGGCGGAAACGGGGCTCCTCTGGATGTGAGCGGGACCCTCGTGTTTCCTCTCGAGTGGAGACGGGTATGTCGGGGAACTTCTTGATTTGCACCAAGGGTGTGAAGGACCCTTTCGAAGTTCCAGAGGTGAGGTGTGATCAGCCTCGAGACGCCTCATCAGAAATGGGCGTCATCTCGCCTAGAGGGGAGAACCTCCTGGATTTTCTTGAGTTGCGGCAGGTCTCCCCGAGTTACGACGGGGACCTCAGGGACCCGCTTTGGTGGCCTCAGGAAAGGCCAGTCCCCATGCAAGATGCTAGGGGACCTCTCGGGTTTCCTCTCCCGAACATGCCGGGGCCTCAGTCCTTGTGTGGAGTCGGGACGGAACCTGAGGATTCCTCTCCAGTGTTGCCATGAATCTTGGGGTGCTTCTGAGTCTCCCCAGGGGAGTCAGGCCTCGTCTCGAGTGGGGGCATGCACGTGCGCTTTCCTCCCGAGCTGCAGCAGTAGTGGCACGCTTCCTGTCACGTGGTTCAAGGGATCTGTGGCTTTCCCTCGAGGCTTTCGCTCGAGGCTTTCCCACGAGGATTTCCCCCAGGGCTGTGCCACGTGCCACCTTGGTGTGAGTCGATCCTCGGCGTGAAAGACGAGCCGGTGAAGGGAAAAGACGTTGCTCTGGAATGGTCTGAGACATCTGCGGGACTCTTGGAATGGTGGCACGACCCTGGAGTTCTTCTCGCCGTTCCTGTTGAGAGGGCCTCCTCTTGAGATGCGCCGGGAACGCCGGGAACTCTTTCCCGACGAAGCAGGGAAAGGATCCCTCATGTCGAGCTACGAGGCGGAAACGGGTCTGCTCTGGATGTGGGCGGGCCCCTCGTGTTTCCTCTCGAGTGGAGACGGGTATGTCGGGGAACTTCTTGATTTGCACCAAGGGTGTGAAGGAAACTTTCGAAGTTCCAGAGGTGAGGTGTAATCAGCCTCGAGACGCCTCAGCGGAAATGGGCCTCATCTCGCCTGGAGGGGAGAACCTCCTGGATTTTCTCGAGTTGCGGCAGGTCTTCTCGAGTTACGACGGGGACCTCAGGGACCCGCTCTGGTGGCCTCAGGAAATGCCAGTCCCCATGCGATTTGCTAGGGGGCATCTCGGGATTCCTCTCCCGTCCATGCCGGGGACTAAGACCTTGTGTGGAGTCGGGGCCGGAACCTCAGGATTCCTCTCCAGTGTTGCCATGGATCTTGGGGTGCTTCTGAGTCTCCCCAGGGGAGTCAGGGCTCGTCTCGAGTGGGGGCATGCACGTGCGCTTTCCTCCCGAGCTGCAGCAGTAGTGTCACGCTTCCTGTCACGTGGATCAAGGGATCTTTGGTTTCCCTCGAGGCTTTCGCTCGAGGCTATCCCACGAGGGTTCCCCACAGGGCTGTGCAACGTGCCACCTTCGTGTGAGTAGATCCTAGGAGTGAAAGACGAGCCGGTGAAGGGTTAAGAGGTTCCTCTGGAATGGACTGAGACATCTGGGGGACTCTTGAAATGGTCGCACGACCCTGGAGTGCCAATCGCCGTTCTTGTTGAGATGGCCTCCTCTTGTGATGCGACGGGAACGCCGGGAACACTTTCCCGACGAAGCAGGGAAAGGATCCCTCATCTCGAGCTACGAGGCAGAAACGGGGCTCCTCTGGATGTGGGCGGGACCCTCGTGTTTCCTCTCGAGTGGAGACGGGTATGTCGGAGAAATTCTTGATTTGCACCAGGGGTGTGAAGGACCGTTTCGAAGTTCCAGAGGTGAGGTGTGATCAGCCTCGAGACGCCTCAGCGGAAATGGGCCTCATCTCATCAGAAGGGGAGAACATCCTGGATTTTCTCGACTTGCGGCAGGTCTTCTCGAGTTACGACGGGGACCTCAGGGACCCGCTCTGGTGGCCTCAGGAAAGGCCAGTCCCCATGCGAGTTGCTAGGGGACCTCTCGGGATTCCTCTCCCGTCCATGCCGGGGCCTCATTCTTGTGTGGAGTCGGAGCCGGAACCTGAGGATTCCTCTCCAGTGTTGCCATGGATCTTGGGGTGCTTCTGAGTCTCCCCAGGGGAGTCAGGCATCGTCTCGAGTGGGGGCATGCACGTGCGCTTTCCTCCCGAGCTGCAGCAGTAGTGTCACGCTTCCTGTCACGTGGATCAAGGGATCTGTGGCTTTCCCTCGAGGCTGTCCCTCGAGGCTTTCCCACGAGGCTTTCCCACAGGGCTGTGCCACGTGCCACCTTGGTGGGAGTCGATCCTCGGCGTGAAAGACGAGCCGGTGAAGGGAAAAGAGGTTCCTCTGGAATGGACTGAGTCATCTGGGGGACTCTTGGAATGGTGGCACGAACCTGGAGTTCCTCTCGCCGTTCCTGTTGAGAGGGCCTCCACTTGAGATGCGATGGGAACGCCGGGAACTCTTTCCCAACGAAGCAGGGAAAGGATCCCTCATCTCGAGCTACGAGGCGGAAACGGGGCTCCTCGTGGGCGGGACCCTCGTGTTTCCTCTCGAGTGGAGGCGGCTAGGTCGGGGAACTTCTTGATTTGCACCAAGGGTGTGAAGGACTCTTTCGAAGTTCCAGAGGTGAGGTGTGATCAGCCTCGAGACGCCTCAGCGGAAATGGGCCTCATCTCGCCTGGAGGGGAGAACCTCCTGGATTTTCTCGAGTTGCGGCAGGTGTTCTCGAGTTACGACGGGGACCTCAGGGATCCGCTCTGGTGGCCTCAGGAAAGGCCAGTCCCCATGCGAGTTGCTAGGGGACCTCTCGGGATTCCTCTCCCGTCCATGCCGGGGCCTCAGTCCTTGTGTGGAGTCGGGGCCGGAACCTGAGGATTCCTCTCCAGTGTCGCCATGGATCTTGGGGTGCTTCTCAGTCTCCCGAGGGGAGTCAGGCCTCGTCTCCTGTGGGGGCATGCACGTGCGCTTTCCTCCCGAGCTGCAGCAGTAGTGTCACGCTTCCTGTCACGTGGATCAAGGGATCTGTGGCTTTCCCTCGAGGCTGTCCCTCGAGGCTTTCCCACGAGGCTTTCCCACGGGGCTATGCCACGTGTCACCTTGGTGTGAGTCGATCCTCGGCGTGAAAGACGAGCCGGTGAAGGGAAAAGAGGTTCCTCTGGAATGGACTGAGACATCTGGGGGACTCTTGGAATGGTGGCACGACCCTTTAGTTCCTCTCGCCGTTCCTGTTGAGAGGGCCTCCTCTTGAGATGCGACGGGAACGCCGGGAACTCTTTCCCGACGAAGCAGGGAAAGGATCCCTCATCTCGAGCTACGAGGCGGAAACGGGGCTCCTCTGGATGTGGGCGGGACCCACGTGTTTCCCCTCGAGTGGAGACGGGTATGTCGGGGAACTTCTTGATTTGCACCAAGGGTGTGAAAGACCCTTTCGAAGTTCCAGAGGTGAGGTGTGATCAGCCTCGAGACGCCTCAGCGGAAATGGGCCTCATCTCGCCTGGAGGGGAGGACCTCCTGGATTTTCTCGAGTTGCGGCAGGTTTTCTCGAGTTACGACGGGTACCTCAGGGACCCGCTCTGGTGGCCTCAGGAAAGGCCAGTCCCCATGCGAGTTGCTAGAGGCCATCTCGGGATCCCTCTCCCGTCCATCCCGGGGCTTAAGACCTTGTGTGGAGTCGGGGCCGGAACCTGAGGATTCCTCTCCAGTGTTGCCATGGATGTTGGGGTGCTTCTCAGTCTCCCCAGGGGAGTCAGGCATCGTCTCGAGTGGGAGCATGCATGTGCGCTTCCTCCCGAGCTGCAGCAATAGTGTCACGCTTCCTGTCACGTGGATCAAGGGATCTGTGGATTCCCTCGAGGATTCTGATGGAGGCTTTCCCACGAGGCTTTCCCACAGGGCTGTGCCACGTGCCACCTTGGTGTGAGTCGATCCTGGGCGTGAAAGACGAGCCGGTGAAGGGAAAAGAGGTTCCTCTGGAATGGACTGAGACATCTGGGGGACTCTTGGAACGGTGGCACGACCCTGGAGTTCCTCTCGCCGTTCCTGTTGAGAGGGCCTCCTCTTGAGATGCGACGGGAACGCCGGGAACTCTTTCCCGACGAAGCACGGAAAGGATCCCTCATCTCGAGGTACGAGGCGCAAACGGTGCTCCTCTGGATGTGGGCGGGACCCTCGTGATTCCTCTCGAATGGATTACGGGTATGTCGGGGAACTTCTTGATTTGCACCCAGGGTGTGAAGGACCCTTTCGAAGTTCCAGAGGTGAGGTGTGATCAGACTCGAGATGCCTCAGCGGAAATGGGAATCATCTCGCCTGGAGGGGAGAACCTCCTGGATTTTCTCGAGTTGCGGCAGGTCTTCTCGAGTTACGACGGGGACCTCAGGGACCCTCTCTTGTGGCCTCAGCAAAGGCCAGTCCCCATGCGAGTTGCTAGGGGCCATCTCGGGATTCCTCTCCCGTCCATGCCGCGGTTAAGACCTTGTGTGGAGTCGGGGCCGGAAGCTGAGGATTCCTCTCCAGTGTTGCCATGGATCTTGGGGTGCTTCTGAGTCTCCCCAGGGGAGTCAGGCATCGTCTCGAGGGGGGGCATGCACGTGCGCTTTCCTCCCGAACTGAAGCAGTAGTGTCACGCTTCCTGTCACGTGGATCAAGGGATCTGTGGCTTTCCCTCGAGGCTGTCCCTCGAGACTTTCCCACGAGGCTTTCCCACAGGGCTCTGCCACGTGCCACCTTGGTGTGAGTCGATCTTCGGCGTGAAAGACGAGCCAATGAAGGGAAAAGAGTTTCCTCTGGAATGGACTGAGACATCTGGGGGACTCTTGGAATGTTGGCACGACCCTGGAATTCCTCTCGCCGTTCCTGTTGAGAGGGCCTCCTCTTGAGATGCGACGGGAACGCCGGGAACTCTTTCCCGACGAAGCAGGGAAAGGATCCCTCATCTCGAGCTACGAGGCGGGAAACGGGGCTCCTCTGGATGTGGGCGGGACCCTCGTGATTCCTCTCGAGTGGAGACGGGTATGTCGGGGAAATTCTTGATTTGCACCAAGGGTGTGAAGGACCCTTTCGAGGTTCCAGAGGTGAGGTGTGATCACCCTCGAGACGCCTCAGCGGAAATGGGCTTCATCTCGCCTGGAGGGGAGAACCTCCTGGATTTTCTCGAGTTGCGGCAGGTCTTCTCGAGTTACGACGGGGACCTCAGGGACCCGCTCTGGTGGCCTCTGGAAAGGCCAGTCCCCATGCGAGGTGCTAGGGGACCTCTCGGGATTCCTCTCCCGTCCATGCCGCGGCCTCAGTCCTTGTGTGGAGTCGGGGCCGGAACCTGAGGATTCCTCTCCAGTGTTGCCATGGATCTTGGGGTGCTTCTTAGAATCCCCAGGGGAGTCAGGCCTCGTCTCGAGTGGGGGGCATGCACGTGCGCTTTCCTCCCGAGCTGCAGCAGTAGTGTCACGCTTCCTGCCACGTGGATCAAGGGATCTGTGTATTCCCTCGAGGCTTCCGATGGAGGCTTTCCCACGAGGCTTTCCCACAGGGCTGTGCCACATGCCACCTTGGTGTGAGTCGATCCTCGGCGTGAAAGACGAGCCGGTGAAGGGAAAAGCGGTTCCTCTGGAATGGACTGAGACATCTGTGGGACTCTTGGAATGGTGGCACGACCCTGGAGTTCCTCTCGCCGTTCCTGTTGAGAGGGCCTCCTCTTGAGATGCGACGGGAACGCCGGGAACTCTTTCCCGACGAAGCAGGGAAAGGATCCCTCATCTCGAGCTACGAGGCGGAAACGGGGCTCCTCTGGATGTGGGCGGGACCCTCGTGATTCCTCTCGAGTGGAGACGTGTATGTCGGGGAACTTCTTGATTTGCACCAAGGGTGTGAAGGACCCTTTCGAAGTTCCAGAGGTGAGGTTTGATCAGCCTCGAGACGCCTCAGGGGAAATGGGATTCATCTCGCCTGGAGGGGAGAACCTCCTGGATTTTCTCGAGTTGCGGCAGGTCTTCTCGAGTTACGACGGGGACCTCAGGGACCCGCTCTGGTGGCCTCAGCAAAGGCCAGTCCCCATGCGAGTTGCTAGGGGGCATCTCGGGATTCCTCTCCCGTCCATGCCGGGGAGTAAGACCTTGTGTGGAGTTGGGGCCGGAACCTGAGGATTCCTCTCCCGTGTTGCCATGGATCTTGGGGTGCTTCTGAGTCTCCCCAGGGGAGTCAGGCCTCGTCTCGAGTGGGGGGCATGCACGTGCGCTTACCTCCCGAGCTGCAGCAGTAGTGTCACGCTTCCTGTCACGTGGATCAAGGGATCTGTCGCTTTCCCTCGAGGCTGTTCCTCGAGGCTTTCCCACGAGGCTTTCCCACAGGGCTGTGCCTCGTGCCACCTTGGTGTGAGTCGATCCTCGGCGTGAAAGACGAGCCGGTGAAGGGATAAGAGGTTCCTCTGGAATGGACTGAGACATCTGGGGGACTCTTGGAATGGTGGCAGGACCCTGGAGTTCCTCTCGCCGTTCCCGTTGAGAGGTCCTCTTCTTGAGATGCGCGGGAACGCCGGGAACTATTTCCCGACGAAGCAGGGAAAGGATCCCTCATCTCGAGCTACGAGGCGGAAACGGGGCTCCTCTGGATGTGGGCGGGACCCTCGTGTTTCCTCTCGAGTGGAGACGGGTATGTCGGGGAACTTCTTGATTTGCACCAAGGGTGTGAAGGACCCTTTCGAAGTTCCAGAGGTGAGGTGTGATCAGCCTCGAGACGCCTCATCAGAAATGGGTGTCATCTCGCCTGGAGGGGAGAACCTCCTGGATTTTCTCGAGTTGCGGCAGGTCTTCTCGAGTTACGACGGGGACCTCAGGGACCCGCTCTGGTGGCCTCATGAAAGGCCAGTCCCCATGCGAGTTGCTAGGGGACATCTCGGGATTCCTCTCCCGTCCATGCCGGGGCCTAAGACCTTGTGTGGAGTCGGGGCCGGAACCTGAGGTTTCATCTCCCGTGTTGTCATGGATCTTGGGGTGCTTCTGAGTCTCCCCAGGGGAGTCAGGCCTCGTCTCGAGTGGGGGCATGCACGTGCGCTTTCCTCCCGTGCTGCAGCAGTAGTGTCACGCTTCCTGTCACGTGGATCAAGGGATCTGTGGCTTTCCCTCGAGGCTTTCCCTCGAGGCTTTCACACGAGTCTTTCCCACAGGGATATGCCACGTGCCACCTTGGTGTGAGTCGATCCTCGGCGTGAAAGTCGAGCCGGTGACGGGAAAAGAGGTTCCTCTGGAACGGACTGAGACATCTGGGGGACTCTTGGAATGGTGGCACGACCCTGGAGTTCCTCTCACAGTTCCTGTTGAGAGGGTCTTCTCTTGAGATGCGACGGGAACGCCGGGAACTCTTTCCCGGAGAACCAGGGAAAGGATCCCTCATCTCGAGCTACGAGGCGGAAACGGGGCTCCTCTGGATGTGGGCGGGCCCCTCGTGTTTCCTCTCGAGTGGAGACGGGTATGTCGGGGAACTTCTTGATTTGCACCAAGGGTGTGAAGGACCCTTTCGAAGTTCCAGAGGTGAGGTGTGATCAGCCTCGAGACGCCTCATCAGAAATGGGCGTCATCTCGCCTGGAGGGGAGAACCTCCTGGATTTTCTTGAGTTGCGGCAGGTCTTCCCGAGTTACGACAGGGACCTCAGGGACCCGCTTTGGTGGCCTCAGGAAAGGCCAGTCCCCATGCAAGATGCTAGGGGACCTCTCGGGTTTCCTCTCCCGACCATGCCGGGGCCTCAGTCCTTGTGTGGAGTCGGGACGGAACCTGAGGATTCCTCTCCAGTGTTGCCATGAATCTTGGGGTGCTTCTGAGTCTCCCCAGGGGAGTCAGGCCTCGTCTCGAGTGGGGGAATGCACGTGCGCTTTCCTCCCGAGCTGCAGCAGTAGTGTCACGCTTCCTGTCACTTGGATCAAGGGATCTGTGGCTTTCCCTCAAGGCTGTCCCTCGAGGCTTTCCCACGAGGCTTTCCCACAGGGCTGTGCCACGTGCCACCTTGGTGTGAGTCGATCCTCGGCGTGAAAGACGAGCCGGTGAAGGGAAAAGAGGATCCTTTGGAATGGACTGAGACATCTGGGGGACTCTTGGAATGGTGGCACGACCCTGGAGTTCCTCTTGCTGTTCCTGTTGAGAGGGTCTCCTCTTGAGATGCGACGGGAACGCCGGGAACTCTTTCCCGAGGAAGCAGGTATAGGATCCCTCATCTCGAGCTACGAGGAGGAAACGGGGCTCCTTTGGATGTGGGCGGGACCATCGTGTTTCTTCTCGAGTGGAGACGGGTATGTTGGGGAACTTCTTGATTTGCACCAAGGGTGTGAAGGACCCTTTCGAAGTTCCAGAGGTGAGGTGTGATCAGCCTCGAGACACCTCAGCTGAAATGGGCCACATCTCGCCTGGAGGGGAGAACATCCTGGATTTTCTCGAGTTGTGGCAGGTCTTCTCGAGTTACGACGGGGACCTCAGGGACCCGCTCTGGTGGCCTCAGGAAAGGCCAGTCCCCATGCGAGTTGCTAGGGGGCATCTCGGGATTCCTCTCCCGTCCATGCCGGGGAGTAAGACCTTGTGTGGAGTTGGGGCCGGAACCTGAGGATTCTTCTCCCGTGTTGCCATGGATCTTGGGGTGCTTCTGAGTCTCCCCAGCGGCGTCAGGCCTCATCTCGAGTGGGGGCATGCACGTGCGCTTACCTCCCGAGATGCAGCAGTAGTGTCACGCTTCCTGTCACGTGGATCAAGGGATCTGTCGCTTTCCCTCGAGGCTGTTCCTCGAGGCTTTCCCACGAGGCTTTCCCACAGGGCTGTGCCTCGTGCCACCTTGGTATGAGTCGATCCTCGGCGTGAAAGACGAGCCGGTGAAGGGATAAGAGGTTCCTCTGGAATGGACTGAGACATCTGGGGGACTCTTGGAATGGTGGCAGGACCCTGGAGTTCCTCTCGCCGTTCCCGTTGAGAGGTCCTCTTCTTGAGATGCGCGGGAACGCCGGGAACTATTTCCCGACGAAGCAGGGAAAGGATCCCTCATCTCGAGCTACGAGGCGCAAACGGGGCTCCTCTGGATGTGGGCGGGACCCTCGTGTTTCCTCTCGAGTGGAGACGGGTATGTCGGGGAACTTCTTGATTTGCACCAAGGGTGTGAAGGACCCTTTCGAAGTTCCAGAGGTGAGGTGTGATCAGCCTCGAGACGCCTCATCAGAAATGGGCGTCATCTCGCCTGGAGGGGAGAACCTCCTGGATTTTCTCGAGTTGCGGCAGGTCTACTCGAGTTACGACGGGGAACTCAGGGACCCGCTCTGGTGGCCTCATGAAAGGCCAGTCCCCATGCGAGTTGCTAGGGGACATCTCGGGATTCCTCTCCCGTCCATGCCGGGGCCTAAGACCTTGTGTGGAGTCGGGGCCGGAACCTGAGGTTTCATCTCCCGTGTTGTCATGGATCTTGGGGTGCTTCTGAGTCTCCCCAGGGGAGTCAGGCCTCGTCTCGAGTGGGGGCATGCACGTGCGCTTTCCTCCCGTGCTGCAGCAGTAGTGTCACGCTTCCTGTCACGTGGATCAAGGGATCTGTGGCTTTCCCTCGAGGCTTTCCCTCGAGGCTTTCACACGAGTCTTTCCCACAGGGATGTGCCACGTGCCACCTTGGTGTGAGTCGATCCTCGGCGTGAAAGTCGAGCCGGTGACGGGAAAAGAGGTTCCTCTGGAACGGACTGAGACATCTGGGGGACTCTTGGAATGGTGGCACGACCCTGGAGTTCCTCTCACAGTTCCTGTTGAGAGGGTCTTCTCTTGAGATGCGACGGGAACGCCGGGAACTCTTTCCCGAAGAACCAGGGAAAGGATCCCTCATCTCGAGCTACGAGGCGGAAACGGGGCTCCTCTGGATGTGGGCGGGCCCCTCGTGTTTCCTCTCGAGTGGAGACGGGTATGTCGGGGAACTTCTTGATTTGCACCAAGGGTGTGAAGGAAACTTTCGAAGTTCCAGAGGTGAGGTGTGATCAGCCTCGAGACGCCTCAGCGGAAATGGGCCTCATCTCGCCTGGAGGAGAGAACCTCCTGGATTTTCTCGAGTTGCGGCAGGTCTTCTCGAGTTACGACGGGGACCTCAGGGACCCGCTCTGATGGCCTCAGGAAAGGCCAGTTCCCATGCGAGTTGCTAGGGGGCATCTCGGGATTCCTCTCCCGTCCATGCCGGGGACTAAGACCTTGTGTGGAGTCGGGGCCGGAACCTGAGGATTCCTCTCCAGTGTTGCCATGGATCTTGGGGTGCTTCTGAGTCTCCCCAGGGGAGTCAGGCCTCGTCTCGAGTGGGGGCATGCACGTGCGCTTTCCTCCCGAGCTGCAGCAGTAGTGTCACGCTTCCTGTCACGTGGATCAAGGGATCTTTGGTTTCCCTCGAGGCTTTCGCTCGAGGCTATCCCACGAGGGTTTCCCACAGGGCTGTGCAACGTGCCACCTTCGTGTGAGTAGATCCTCGGCGTGAAAGACGAGCCGGTGAAGGGAAAAGAGGTTCCTCTGGAATGGACTGAGACATCTGGGGGACTCTTGAAATGGTGGCACGACCCTGGAGTGCCAATCGCCGTTCTTGTTGAGATGGCCTCCTCTTGAGATGCGACGGGAACGCCGGGAACAGTTTCCCGACGAAGCAGGGAAAGGATCCCTCATCTCGAGCTACGAGGCAGAAACGGGGCTCCTCTGGATGTGGGCGGGACCCTCGTGTTTCCTCTCGAGTGGAGACGGGTATGTCGGAGAAATTCTTGATTTGCACCAAGGGTGTGAAGGACCGTTTCGAAGTTCCAGAGGTGAGGTGTGATCAGCCTCGAGACGCCTCAGCGGAAATGGGCCTCATCTCATCAGAAGGGGAGAACATCCTGGATTTTCTCGACTTGCGGCAGGTCTTCTCGAGTTACGACGGGGACCTCAGGGACCCGCTCTGGTGGCCTCAGGAAAGGCCAGTCCCCATGCGAGTTGCTAGGGGACCTCTCGGGATTCCTCTCCCGTCCATGCCGGGGCCTCATTCTTGTGTGGAGTCGGAGCCGGAACCTGAGGATTCCTCTCCAGTGTTGCCATGGATCTTGGGGTGCTTCTGAGTCTCCCCAGGGGAGTCAGGCATCGTCTCGAGTGGGGGCATGCACGTGCGCTTTCCTCCCGAGCTGCAGCAGTAGTGTCACGCTTCCTGTCACGTGGATCAAGGGATCTGTGGCTTTCCCTCGAGGCTGTCCCTCGAGGCTTTCCCACGAGGCTTTCCCACAGGGCTGTGCCACGTGCCACCTTGGTGGGAGTCGATCCTCGGCGTGAAAGACGAGCCGGTGAAGGGAAAAGAGGTTCCTCTGGAATGGACTGAGTCATCTGGGGGACTCTTGGAATGGTGGCACGAACCTGGAGTTCCTCTCGCCGTTCCTGTTGAGAGGGCCTCCACTTGAGATGCGATGGGAACGCCGGGAACTCTTTCCCAACGAAGCAGGGAAAGGATCCCTCATCTCGAGCTACGAGGCGGAAACGGGGCTCCTCTGGATGTGGGCGGGACCCTCGTGTTTCCTCTCGAGTGGAGGCGGCTAGGTCGGGGAACTTCTTGATTTGCACCAAGGGTGTGAAGGACTCTTTCGAAGTTCCAGAGGTGAGGTGTGATCAGCCTCGAGACGCCTCAGCGGAAATGGGCCTCATCTCGCCTGGAGGGGAGAACCTCCTGGATTTTCTCGAGTTGCGGCAGGTGTTCTCGAGTTACGACGGGGACCTCAGGGATCCGCTCTGGTGGCCTCAGGAAAGGCCAGTCCCCATGCGAGTTGCTAGGGGACCTCTCGGGATTCCTCTCCCGTCCATGCCGGGGCCTCAGTCCTTGTGTGGAGTCGGGGCCGGAACCTGAGGATTCCTCTCCAGTGTCGCCATGGATCTTGGGGTGCTTCTCAGTCTCCCGAGGGGAGTCAGGCCTCGTCTCCTGTGGGGGCATGCACGTGCGCTTTCCTCCCGAGCTGCAGCAGTAGTGTCACGCTTCCTGTCACGTGGATCAAGGGATCTGTGGCTTTCCCTCGAGGCTGTCCCTCGAGGCTTTCCCACGAGGCTTTCCCACGGGGCTATGCCACGTGTCACCTTGGTGTGAGTCGATCCTCGGCGTGAAAGACGAGCCGGTGAAGGGAAAAGAGGTTCCTCTGGAATGGACTGAGACATCTGGGGGACTCTTGGAATGGTGGCACGACCCTTTAGTTCCTCTCGCCGTTCCTGTTGAGAGGGCCTCCTCTTGAGATGCGACGGGAACGCCGGGAACTCTTTCCCGACGAAGCAGGGAAAGGATCCCTCATCTCGAGCTACGAGGCGGAAACGGGGCTCCTCTGGATGTGGGCGGGACCCACGTGTTTCCCCTCGAGTGGAGACGGGTATGTCGGGGAACTTCTTGATTTGCACCAAGGGTGTGAAAGACCCTTTCGAAGTTCCAGAGGTGAGGTGTGATCAGCCTCGAGACGCCTCAGCGGAAATGGGCCTCATCTCGCCTGGAGGGGAGGACCTCCTGGATTTTCTCGAGTTGCGGCAGGTTTTCTCGAGTTACGACGGGTACCTCAGGGACCCGCTCTGGTGGCCTCAGGAAAGGCCAGTCCCCATGCGAGTTGCTAGAGGCCATCTCGGGATCCCTCTCCCGTCCATCCCGGGGCTTAAGACCTTGTGTGGAGTCGGGGCCGGAACCTGAGGATTCCTCTCCAGTGTTGCCATGGATGTTGGGGTGCTTCTCAGTCTCCCCAGGGGAGTCAGGCATCGTCTCGAGTGGGAGCATGCATGTGCGCTTTCCTCCCGAGCTGCAGCAATAGTGTCACGCTTCCTGTCACGTGGATCAAGGGATCTGTGGATTCCCTCGAGGATTCTGATGGAGGCTTTCCCACGAGGCTTTCCCACAGGGCTGTGCCACGTGCCACCTTGGTGTGAGTCGATCCTGGGCGTGAAAGACGAGCCGGTGAAGGGAAAAGAGGTTCCTCTGGAATGGACTGAGACATCTGGGGGACTCTTGGAACGGTGGCACGACCCTGGAGTTCCTCTCGCCGTTCCTGTTGAGAGGGCCTCCTCTTGAGATGCGACGGGAACGCCGGGAACTCTTTCCCGACGAAGCACGGAAAGGATCCCTCATCTCGAGGTACGAGGCGCAAACGGTGCTCCTCTGGATGTGGGCGGGACCCTCGTGATTCCTCTCGAATGGATACGGGTATGTCGGGGAACTTCTTGATTTGCACCCAGGGTGTGAAGGACCCTTTCGAAGTTCCAGAGGTGAGGTGTGATCAGACTCGAGATGCCTCAGCGGAAATGGGAATCATCTCGCCTGGAGGGGAGAACCTCCTGGATTTTCTCGAGTTGCGGCAGGTCTTCTCGAGTTACGACGGGGACCTCAGGGACCCTCTCTTGTGGCCTCAGCAAAGGCCAGTCCCCATGCGAGTTGCTAGGGGCCATCTCGGGATTCCTCTCCCGTCCATGCCGCGGTTAAGACCTTGTGTGGAGTCGGGGCCGGAAGCTGAGGATTCCTCTCCAGTGTTGCCATGGATCTTGGGGTGCTTCTGAGTCTCCCCAGGGGAGTCAGGCATCGTCTCGAGGGGGGGCATGCACGTGCGCTTTCCTCCCGAACTGAAGCAGTAGTGTCACGCTTCCTGTCACGTGGATCAAGGGATCTGTGGCTTTCCCTCGAGGCTGTCCCTCGAGACTTTCCCACGAGGCTTTCCCACAGGGCTCTGCCACGTGCCACCTTGGTGTGAGTCGATCTTCGGCGTGAAAGACGAGCCAATGAAGGGAAAAGAGTTTCCTCTGGAATGGACTGAGACATCTGGGGGACTCTTGGAATGTTGGCACGACCCTGGAATTCCTCTCGCCGTTCCTGTTGAGAGGGCCTCCTCTTGAGATGCGACGGGAACGCCGGGAACTCTTTCCCGACGAAGCAGGGAAAGGATCCCTCATCTCGAGCTACGAGGCGGAAACGGGGCTCCTCTGGATGTGGGCGGGACCCTCGTGATTCCTCTCGAGTGGAGACGGGTATGTCGGGGAAATTCTTGATTTGCACCAAGGGTGTGAAGGACCCTTTCGAAGTTCCAGAGGTGAGGTGTGATCAGCCTCGAGACGCCTCAGCGGAAATGGGCCTCATCTCGCCTGGTTGGGGAACCTCCTGGATTTTCTAGAGTTGCGGCAGGTCTTCTCGAGTTACGACGGGGACCTCAGGGACCCGCTCTGGTGGCCTCATGAAAGGCCAGTCCCCATGCGAGATGCTAGGGGACCTCTCGGGATTCCTCTCCCGACCATGCCGGGGCCTTAGTCCTTGTGTGGAGACGGGACGGAACCTGAGGATTCCTCTCCAGTGTTGCCATGGATCTTGGGGTGCTTCTGAGTCTCCCCAGGGGAGTCAGGCCTCCTCTAGAGTGCGGGCATGCACGTGCGCTTTCCTCCCGAGCTGCACCAGTAGTGTCACGCTTCCTGTCACGTGGATCAAGGGATAATTGGCTTTCCCTCGAGGCTGTCCCTCGAGGCTTTCCCACGAGGCTTTCCCACAGGGCTGTGCCACGTGCCACCTTGGTGTGAGTGGATCCTCGGCGTGAAAGACGAGCCGGTGAAGGGAAAAGAGGATCCTCTGGTATGGACTGAGACATCCGGGGGACTCTTGGAATGGTGGCACGACCCTGGAGTTCCTCTCGCCGTTCTTGTTGAGAGGGCCTCCTCTTGAGATGCGACGGGAACGACGGGAATTCCTTCCCGAAGAAGCAGTGATAGGATCCCTCATCTCGAGCTACGAGGCGGAAACGGGGCTCCTCTGGATGTGAGCGGGACCCTCGTGTTTCCTCTCGAGTGGAGACGGGTATGTCGGGGAACTTCTTGATTTGCACCAAGGGTGTGAAGGACCCTTTCGAAGTTCCAGAGGTGAGGTGTGATCAGCCTCGAGACGCCTCATCAGAAATGGGCCTCATCTCGCCTGGAGGGGAGAACCTCCTGGATTTTCTTGAGTTGCGGCAGGTCTCCCCGAGTTACGACGGGGACCTCAGGGACCCGCTTTGGTGGCCTCAGGAAAGGCCAGTCCCCATGTAAGATGCTAGGGGACCTCTCGGGTTTCCTCTCCCGAACATGCCGGGGCCTCAGTCCTTGTGTGGAGACGGGACGGAACCTGAGGATTACTCTCCAGTGTTGCCATGAATCTTGGGGTGCTTCTGAGTCTCCCCAGGGGAGTCAGGCCTCGTCTCGAGTGGGGGAATGCACGTGCGCTTTCCTCCCGAGCTGCAGCAGTAGTGTCACGCTTCCTGTCACTTGGATCAAGGGATCTGTGGCTTTCCCTCAAGGCTGTCCCTCGAGGCTTTCCCACGAGGCTTTCCCACAGGGCTGTGCCACGTGCCACCTTGGTGTGAGTCGATCCTCGGCGTGAAAGACGAGCCGGTGAAGGGAAAAGAGGATCCTTTGGAATGGACTGAGACATCTGGGGGACTCTTGGAATGGTGGCACGACCCTGGAGTTCCTCTTGCTGTTCCTGTTGAGAGGGTCTCCTCTTGAGATGCGACGGGAACGCCGGGAACTCTTTCCCGAGGAAGCAGGTATAGGATCCCTCATCTCGAGCTACGAGGAGGAAACGGGGCTCCTTTGGATGTGGGCGGGACCATCGTGTTTCTTCTCGAGTGGAGACGGGTATGTTGGGGAACTTCTTGATTTGCACCAAGGGTGTGAAGGACCCTTTCGAAGTTCCAGAGGTGAGGTGTGATCAGCCTCGAGACACCTCAGCTGAAATGGGCCACATCTCGCCTGGAGGGGAGAACATCCTGGATTTTCTCGAGTTGTGGCAGGTCTTCTCGAGTTACGACGGGGACCTCAGGGACCCGCTCTGGTGGCCTCAGGAAAGGCCAGTCCCCATGCGAGTTGCTAGGGGGCATCTCGGGATTCCTCTCCCGTCCATGCCGGGGAGTAAGACCTTGTGTGGAGTTGGGGCCGGAACCTGAGGATTCTTCTCCCGTGTTGCCATGGATCTTGGGGTGCTTCTGAGTCTCCCCAGCGGCGTCAGGCCTCATCTCGAGTGGGGGCATGCACGTGCGCTTACCTCCCGAGATGCAGCAGTAGTGTCACGCTTCCTGTCACGTGGATCAAGGGATCTGTCGCTTTCCCTCGAGGCTGTTCCTCGAGGCTTTCCCACGAGGCTTTCCCACAGGGCTGTGCCTCGTGCCACCTTGGTATGAGTCGATCCTCGGCGTGAAAGACGAGCCGGTGAAGGGATAAGAGGTTCCTCTGGAATGGACTGAGACATCTGGGGGACTCTTGGAATGGTGGCAGGACCCTGGAGTTCCTCTCGCCGTTCCCGTTGAGAGGTCCTCTTCTTGAGATGCGCGGGAACGCCGGGAACTATTTCCCGACGAAGCAGGGAAAGGATCCCTCATCTCGAGCTACGAGGCGCAAACGGGGCTCCTCTGGATGTGGGCGGGACCCTCGTGTTTCCTCTCGAGTGGAGACGGGTATGTCGGGGAACTTCTTGATTTGCACCAAGGGTGTGAAGGACCCTTTCGAAGTTCCAGAGGTGAGGTGTGATCAGCCTCGAGACGCCTCATCAGAAATGGGCGTCATCTCGCCTGGAGGGGAGAACCTCCTGGATTTTCTCGAGTTGCGGCAGGTCTACTCGAGTTACGACGGGGAACTCAGGGACCCGCTCTGGTGGCCTCATGAAAGGCCAGTCCCCATGCGAGTTGCTAGGGGACATCTCGGGATTCCTCTCCCGTCCATGCCGGGGCCTAAGACCTTGTGTGGAGTCGGGGCCGGAACCTGAGGTTTCATCTCCCGTGTTGTCATGGATCTTGGGGTGCTTCTGAGTCTCCCCAGGGGAGTCAGGCCTCGTCTCGAGTGGGGGCATGCACGTGCGCTTTCCTCCCGTGCTGCAGCAGTAGTGTCACGCTTCCTGTCACGTGGATCAAGGGATCTGTGGCTTTCCCTCGAGGCTTTCCCTCGAGGCTTTCACACGAGTCTTTCCCACAGGGATGTGCCACGTGCCACCTTGGTGTGAGTCGATCCTCGGCGTGAAAGTCGAGCCGGTGACGGGAAAAGAGGTTCCTCTGGAACGGACTGAGACATCTGGGGGACTCTTGGAATGGTGGCACGACCCTGGAGTTCCTCTCACAGTTCCTGTTGAGAGGGTCTTCTCTTGAGATGCGACGGGAACGCCGGGAACTCTTTCCCGAAGAACCAGGGAAAGGATCCCTCATCTCGAGCTACGAGGCGGAAACGGGGCTCCTCTGGATGTGGGCGGGCCCCTCGTGTTTCCTCTCGAGTGGAGACGGGTATGTCGGGGAACTTCTTGATTTGCACCAAGGGTGTGAAGGAAACTTTCGAAGTTCCAGAGGTGAGGTGTGATCAGCCTCGAGACGCCTCAGCGGAAATGGGCCTCATCTCGCCTGGAGGAGAGAACCTCCTGGATTTTCTCGAGTTGCGGCAGGTCTTCTCGAGTTACGACGGGGACCTCAGGGACCCGCTCTGATGGCCTCAGGAAAGGCCAGTTCCCATGCGAGTTGCTAGGGGGCATCTCGGGATTCCTCTCCCGTCCATGCCGGGGACTAAGACCTTGTGTGGAGTCGGGGCCGGAACCTGAGGATTCCTCTCCAGTGTTGCCATGGATCTTGGGGTGCTTCTGAGTCTCCCCAGGGGAGTCAGGCCTCGTCTCGAGTGGGGGCATGCACGTGCGCTTTCCTCCCGAGCTGCAGCAGTAGTGTCACGCTTCCTGTCACGTGGATCAAGGGATCTTTGGTTTCCCTCGAGGCTTTCGCTCGAGGCTATCCCACGAGGGTTTCCCACAGGGCTGTGCAACGTGCCACCTTCGTGTGAGTAGATCCTCGGCGTGAAAGACGAGCCGGTGAAGGGAAAAGAGGTTCCTCTGGAATGGACTGAGACATCTGGGGGACTCTTGAAATGGTGGCACGACCCTGGAGTGCCAATCGCCGTTCTTGTTGAGATGGCCTCCTCTTGAGATGCGACGGGAACGCCGGGAACAGTTTCCCGACGAAGCAGGGAAAGGATCCCTCATCTCGAGCTACGAGGCAGAAACGGGGCTCCTCTGGATGTGGGCGGGACCCTCGTGTTTCCTCTCGAGTGGAGACGGGTATGTCGGAGAAATTCTTGATTTGCACCAAGGGTGTGAAGGACCGTTTCGAAGTTCCAGAGGTGAGGTGTGATCAGCCTCGAGACGCCTCAGCGGAAATGGGCCTCATCTCATCAGAAGGGGAGAACATCCTGGATTTTCTCGACTTGCGGCAGGTCTTCTCGAGTTACGACGGGGACCTCAGGGACCCGCTCTGGTGGCCTCAGGAAAGGCCAGTCCCCATGCGAGTTGCTAGGGGACCTCTCGGGATTCCTCTCCCGTCCATGCCGGGGCCTCATTCTTGTGTGGAGTCGGAGCCGGAACCTGAGGATTCCTCTCCAGTGTTGCCATGGATCTTGGGGTGCTTCTGAGTCTCCCCAGGGGAGTCAGGCATCGTCTCGAGTGGGGGCATGCACGTGCGCTTTCCTCCCGAGCTGCAGCAGTAGTGTCACGCTTCCTGTCACGTGGATCAAGGGATCTGTGGCTTTCCCTCGAGGCTGTCCCTCGAGGCTTTCCCACGAGGCTTTCCCACAGGGCTGTGCCACGTGCCACCTTGGTGGGAGTCGATCCTCGGCGTGAAAGACGAGCCGGTGAAGGGAAAAGAGGTTCCTCTGGAATGGACTGAGTCATCTGGGGGACTCTTGGAATGGTGGCACGAACCTGGAGTTCCTCTCGCCGTTCCTGTTGAGAGGGCCTCCACTTGAGATGCGATGGGAACGCCGGGAACTCTTTCCCAACGAAGCAGGGAAAGGATCCCTCATCTCGAGCTACGAGGCGGAAACGGGGCTCCTCTGGATGTGGGCGGGACCCTCGTGTTTCCTCTCGAGTGGAGGCGGCTAGGTCGGGGAACTTCTTGATTTGCACCAAGGGTGTGAAGGACTCTTTCGAAGTTCCAGAGCTGAGGTGTGATCAGCCTCGAGACGCCTCAGCGGAAATGGGCCTCATCTCGCCTGGAGGGGAGAACCTCCTGGATTTTCTCGAGTTGCGGCAGGTGTTCTCGAGTTACGACGGGGACCTCAGGGATCCGCTCTGGTGGCCTCAGGAAAGGCCAGTCCCCATGCGAGTTGCTAGGGGACCTCTCGGGATTCCTCTCCCGTCCATGCCGGGGCCTCAGTCCTTGTGTGGAGTCGGGGCCGGAACCTGAGGATTCCTCTCCAGTGTCGCCATGGATCTTGGGGTGCTTCTCAGTCTCCCGAGGGGAGTCAGGCCTCGTCTCCTGTGGGGGCATGCACGTGCGCTTTCCTCCCGAGCTGCAGCAGTAGTGTCACGCTTCCTGTCACGTGGATCAAGGGATCTGTGGCTTTCCCTCGAGGCTGTCCCTCGAGGCTTTCCCACGAGGCTTTCCCACGGGGCTATGCCACGTGTCACCTTGGTGTGAGTCGATCCTCGGCGTGAAAGACGAGCCGGTGAAGGGAAAAGAGGTTCCTCTGGAATGGACTGAGACATCTGGGGGACTCTTGGAATGGTGGCACGACCCTTTAGTTCCTCTCGCCGTTCCTGTTGAGAGGGCCTCCTCTTGAGATGCGACGGGAACGCCGGGAACTCTTTCCCGACGAAGCAGGGAAAGGATCCCTCATCTCGAGCTACGAGGCGGAAACGGGGCTCCTCTGGATGTGGGCGGGACCCACGTGTTTCCCCTCGAGAGGAGACGGGTATGTCGGGGAACTTCTTGATTTGCACCAAGGGTGTGAAAGACCCTTTCGAAGTTCCAGAGGTGAGGTGTGATCAGCCTCGAGACGCCTCAGCGGAAATGGGCCTCATCTCGCCTGGAGGGGAGGACCTCCTGGATTTTCTCGAGTTGCGGCAGGTTTTCTCGAGTTACGACGGGTACCTCAGGGACCCGCTCTGGTCGCCTCAGGAAAGGCCAGTCCCCATGCGAGTTGCTAGAGGCCATCTCGGGATCCCTCTCCCGTCCATCCCGGGGCTTAAGACCTTGTGTGGAGTCGGGGCCGGAACCTGAGGATTCCTCTCCAGTGTTGCCATGGATGTTGGGGTGCTTCTCAGTCTCCCCAGGGGAGTCAGGCATCGTCTCGAGTGGGAGCATGCATGTGCGCTTTCCTCCCGAGCTGCAGCAATAGTGTCACGCTTCCTGTCACGTGCATCAAGGGATCTGTGGATTCCCTCGAGGATTCTGATGGAGGCTTTCCCACGAGGCTTTCCCACAGGGCTGTGCCACGTGCCACCTTGGTGTGAGTCGATCCTGGGCGTGAAAGACGAGCCGGTGAAGGGAAAAGAGGTTCCTCTGGAATGGACTGAGACATCTGGGGGACTCTTGGAACGGTGGCACGACCCTGGAGTTCCTCTCGCCGTTCCTGTTGAGAGGGCCTCCTCTTGAGATGCGACGGGAACGCCGGGAACTCTTTCCCGACGAAGCACGGAAAGGATCCCTCATCTCGAGGTACGAGGCGCAAACGGTGCTCCTCTGGATGTGGGCGGGACCCTCGTGATTCCTCTCGAATGGATACGGGTATGTCGGGGAACTTCTTGATTTGCACCCAGGGTGTGAAGGACCCTTTCGAAGTTCCAGAGGTGAGGTGTGATCAGACTCGAGATGCCTCAGCGGAAATGGGAATCATCTCGCCTGGAGGGGAGAACCTCCTGGATTTTCTCGAGTTGCGGCAGGTCTTCTCGAGTTACGACGGGGACCTCAGGGACCCTCTCTTGTGGCCTCAGCAAAGGCCAGTCCCCATGCGAGTTGCTAGGGGCCATCTCGGGATTCCTCTCCCGTCCATGCCGCGGTTAAGACCTTGTGTGGAGTCGGGGCCGGAAGCTGAGGATTCCTCTCCAGTGTTGCCATGGATCTTGGGGTGCTTCTGAGTCTCCCCAGGGGAGTCAGGCATCGTCTCGAGGGGGGGCATGCACGTGCGCTTTCCTCCCGAACTGAAGCAGTAGTGTCACGCTTCCTGTCACGTGGATCAAGGGATCTGTGGCTTTCCCTCGAGGCTGTCCCTCGAGACTTTCCCACGAGGCTTTCCCACAGGGCTCTGCCACGTGCCACCTTGGTGTGAGTCGATCTTCGGCGTGAAAGACGAGCCAATGAAGGGAAAAGAGTTTCCTCTGGAATGGACTGAGACATCTGGGGGACTCTTGGAATGTTGGCACGACCCTGGAATTCCTCTCGCCGTTCCTGTTGAGAGGGCCTCCTCTTGAGATGCGACGGGAACGCCGGGAACTCTTTCCCGACGAAGCAGGGAAAGGATCCCTCATCTCGAGCTACGAGGCGGAAACGGGGCTCCTCTGGATGTGGGCGGGACCCTCGTGATTCCTCTCGAGTGGAGACGGGTATGTCGGGGAAATTCTTGATTTGCACCAAGGGTGTGAAGGACCCTTTCGAGGTTCCAGAGGTGAGGTGTGATCACCCTCGAGACGCCTCAGCGGAAATGGGCTTCATCTCGCCTGGAGGGGAGAACCTCCTGGATTTTCTCGAGTTGCGGCAGGTCTTCTCGAGTTACGACGGGGACCTCAGGGACCCGCTCTGGTGGCCTCTGGAAAGGCCAGTCCCCATGCGAGGTGCTAGGGGACCTCTCGGGATTCCTCTCCCGTCCATGCCGCGGCCTCAGTCCTTGTGTGGAGTCGGGGCCGGAACCTGAGGATTCCTCTCCAGTGTTGCCATGGATCTTGGGGTGCTTCTTAGAATCCCCAGGGGAGTCAGGCCTCGTCTCGAGTGGGGGCATGCACGTGCGCTTTCCTCCCGAGCTGCAGCAGTAGTGTCACGCTTCCTGCCACGTGGATCAAGGGATCTGTGTATTCCCTCGAGGCTTCCGATGGAGGCTTTCCCACGAGGCTTTCCCACAGGGCTGTGCCACATGCCACCTTGGTGTGAGTCGATCCTCGGCGTGAAAGACGAGCCGGTGAAGGGAAAAGCGGTTCCTCTGGAATGGACTGAGACATCTGTGGGACTCTTGGAATGGTGGCACGACCCTGGAGTTCCTCTCGCCGTTCCTGTTGAGAGGGCCTCCTCTTGAGATGCGACGGGAACGCCGGGAACTCTTTCCCGACGAAGCAGGGAAAGGATCCCTCATCTCGAGCTACGAGGCGGAAACGGGGCTCCTCTGGATGTGGGCGGGACCCTCGTGATTCCTCTCGAGTGGAGACGTGTATGTCGGGGAACTTCTTGATTTGCACCAAGGGTGTGAAGGACCCTTTCGAAGTTCCAGAGGTGAGGTTTGATCAGCCTCGAGACGCCTCAGGGGAAATGGGATTCATCTCGCCTGGAGGGGAGAACCTCCTGGATTTTCTCGAGTTGCGGCAGGTCTTCTCGAGTTACGACGGGGACCTCAGGGACCCGCTCTGGTGGCCTCAGCAAAGGCCAGTCCCCATGTGAGTTGCTAGGGGCCATCTCGGGATCCCTCTCCCGTCCATGCCGGGGCTTAAGACCTTGTGTGGAGTCGGGGCCAGAACCTGAGGATTCCTCTCCAGTGTTGCCATGGATCTTCGGGTACTTCTCAGTCTCCCCAGGGGAGTCAGGCATCGTCTCGAGTGGGGGCATGCACGTGCGCTTTCCTTCCGAGCTGCAGCAATAGTGTCACGCTTCCTGTCACGTGGATCAAGGGATCTGTGGCTTTCCCTCGAGGCTGTCCCTCGAGGCTTTCCCACGAGGCTTTCCCACAGGGCTGTGCCACGTGCCACCTTGGTGGGAGTCGATCCTCTGCGTGAAAGACGAGCCGGTGAAGGGAAAAGCGGTTCCTCTGGAATGGACTGAGACATCTGGGGGACTCTTGGAATGGTGGCACGACCCTGGAGTTCCTCTCGCCGTTCCTGTTGAGAGGGCCTCCTCTTGAGATGCGACTGAAACGCCGGGAACTCTTTCCAGACGAAGCAGGGAAAGGATCCCTCATCTCGAGCTACGAGGCGGAAACGGGGCTCCTCTGGATGTGGGCGGGATCCTCGTGTTTCCCCTAGAGTGGAGACGGGTATGTCGGGGAACTTCTTGATTTGCACCAGGGGTGTGAAGGACCCTTTCGAAGTTCCAGAGGTGATGTGTGATCAGTAGCGAGACGCCTCAGCGGAAATGGGCCTCATCTCGCCTGGAGGGGAGAACCTCCTGGATTTTCTCGAGTTGCGGCAGGTCTTCTCGGGTTACGACGGGGACGTCAGGGACCCGCTCTGGTGGCCTCAGGAAAGGCCAGTCCCCATGTGAGTTGCTAGGGGCCATCTCGGGATTCCTCTCCCGTCCATGCCGGGGTAAAGACCTGGTGTGGAGTCGGGGCCGGAACCTGAGGATTCCTCTCCAGTGTTGCCATGGATCTTGGGGTGCTTCTGAGTCTCCCCAGGGGAGTCAGGCATCGTCTCGAGTGGAGGCATGCAAGTGGGCTTTCCTCACGAACTGAAGCAGTAGTGTCACGCTTCCTGTCACGTGGAACAAGGGATCTGTGGCTTTCCCTCGAGGCTGTCCCTCGAGGCTTGCCCACGAGGCTTTCCCACAGGGCTGTGCCACGAGCCACCTTGGTGGCAGTCGATCCTCGGCGTGAAAGACGAGCCGGGGAAGGGAAAACGGTTCCTCTGGAATGGACTGAGACATCTGGGGGACTCTTGGAATGGTGGCACGACCCTGGAGTTCCTCTCGCCGTTCCTGTTGAGAGGGCCTCCTCTTGAGATGCGACGGGAACGCCGGGAACTCTTTCCCGACGAAGCAGGGAAAGGATCCCTCATCTCGAGCTACGAGGCGGAAACGGGGCTCCTCTGGATGTGGGCGGGACCCTCGTGATTCCTCTCGAGTGGAGACGTGTATGTCGGGGAACTTCTTGATTTGCACCAAGGGTGTGAAGGACCCTTTCGAAGTTCCAGAGGTGAGGTGTGATCAGCCTCGAGACGCCTCAGCGGAAATGGGCCTCATCTCGCCTGGAGGGGAGAACCTCCTGGATTTTCTCGAGTTGCGGCAGGTCTTCCCGAGTTACGAATGGCACCTCAGGGACCCGCTCTGGTGGCCTCAGGAAAGGCGAGTCCCCATGCGAGTTGCTATGGGCCATCTCGGGATTCCTCTCCCGTCCATGCCGGGGCCTAAGACATTGTGTGGAGTCGGGGCCGGAACCTGAGGATTCTTCTCCAGTGTTGCCATGGATCTTGGGGTGCTTCTGAGTCTTCCCAGGGGAGTCAGGCCTCGTCTCGAGTGGGGGCATGCACGTGCGCTTTCCTCCGGAGCTGCAGCAGTAGTGTCACGCTTCCTGTCACGTGGATCAAGGGATCTGTGGCTTTCCCTCGAGGCTGTCCCTCGAGGCTTTCCCACGAGGCTTTCCCACAGGGCTGTGCCACGTGCCACCTTGGTGTGAGTCGATCCTCGGCGTGAAATACGAGCAGGTGAAGGGAAAAGAGGATCCTCTGGAATGGACTGAGACATCTGGGGGACTCTTGGAATGGTGGCACGACCCTGGAGTTCCTCTTGCTGTTCCTCTTGAGAGGGTCTCCTCTTGAGATGCGACGGGAACGCCGGGAACTCTTTCCCGAGGAAGCAGGTATAGGATCCCTCATCTCGAGCTACGAGGAGGAAACGGGGCTCCTTTCGATGTGGGCGGGACCCTCGTGTTTCTTCTCGAGTGGAGACGGGTATGTTGGGGAACTTCTTGATTTGCACCAAGGGTGTGAAGGACCGTTTCGAAGTTCCAGAGGTGAGGTGTGATCAGCCTCGAGACGCCTCAGCGGAAATGGGCCTCATCTCGTGAGAAGGGGAGAACATCCTGGATTTTCTCGAGTTGCGGCAGGTCTTCTCAAGTTACGACGGGGACCTCAGGGACCCGCTCTGGTGGCCTCAGGAAAGGCCAGTCCCCATGCGAGTTGCTAGGGGACCTCTCGGGATTCCTCTCCCTTCCATGCCGGGGCCTCATTCTTGTGTGGAGTCGGAGCCGGAACCTGAGGATTCCTCTCCAGTGTTGCCATGGATCTTGGGGTGCTTCTGAGTCTCCCCAGGGGAGTCAGGCCTCGTCTCGAGTGGGGGCATGCACGTGCGTTTCCTCCGGAGCTGCAGCACTAGTGTCACGCTTCCTGTCACGTGGATCAAGGGATCTGTGGCTTTCCCTCGAATCTTTCCCTCGAGGTTTTCCCACGAGGCTTTCCCACAGGGCTGTGCCACGTGCCACCTTGTTGTGAGATGTTCCTCGGCGTGAAAGGCGAGCCGGTGAAGGGAAAAGAGGTTCCTCTGGAATGGACTGAGACATCTGGGGGTTTCTTGGATTGGTGGCACGACCCTGGAGTTCCTCTCGCCTTTCCTGTTGAGAGGGCCTCCTCTTTAGATGCAACGGGAACGTCGGGAACTCTTGCCCGAACAAGCAGGGAAATGATCCCTCATCTCGAGCTACGAGGCGGAAACGGTGCTCCTCTGGATGTGGGCGGGACCCTCGTGTTTCCTCTCTAGTGGAGACGGTTGTGTCGGGGAACTTCATTTGCACCAAGGGTGTGAAGGACCCTTTCTAAGTTCCACAGGTGAGGTGTGATCAGCCTCGAGACGCCTCAGCGGAATTGGGCGTCATCTCGCCTTGAAAGGAGAACCTCCTGGATTTTCTCGAGTTGCGGCAGGTCTTCTCGAGTTACGACGGGGACCTCAGGGACCCGCTCTGGTGGCCTCAGGAAAGGCCAGTCCCCATGCGAGTTGCTAGGGGACCTCTCGGGATTCCTCTCCCGTCCATGCCGGGGCCTCAGTCCTTGTGTGGAGTCGGGGCCAGAACCTGAGGATTCCTCTCCAGTGTTGCCATGGATCTTGGGGTGCTTCTGAGTCTCCCCAGGGGAGTCAGGCCTCGTCTCGTGTGGGGGCATGCACGTGCGATTTCCTCCCGAGCTGCAGCAGTAGTGTCACGCTTCCTGTCACGTGGATCAAGGGATCTGTGGCTTTCCCTCGAGGCTGTCCCTCGAGGCTTTCCCACGAGGCTTTCCCACAGGGCTGTGCCACGTGCCACCTTGATGTGAGTCGATCCTCGGCGTGAAAGACGAGCCGGTGAAGAGAAAAGACGTTCCTCTGGAATGGACTGAGACATCTGCGGGACTCTTGGAATGGTGGCACGACCCTGGAGTTCCTCTCGCCGTTCCTGATGAGAGGTCCTCTTCTTGAGATGCGCGGAAACGCCGGGAACTATTTCCCGACGAAGCAGGGAAAGGATCCCTCATCTCGAGCTACGAGGCGGAAACGGGGCTCCTCTGGATGTGGGCGGGACCCTCGTGTTTCCTATCGAGTGGAGACGGGTATGTCGGGGAACTTCTTGATTTGCACCAAGGGTGTGAAGGACCCTTTCGAAGTTCCAGAGGTGAGGTGTGATCAGCCTCGAGACGCCTCAGCGGAAATGGGCCTCATCTCGTGAGAAGGGGAGAACATCCTGGATTTTCTCGAGTTGCGGCAGGTCTTCTCAAGTTACGACGGGGACCTCAGGGACCCGCTCTGGTGGCCTCAGGAAAGGCCAGTCCCCATGCGAGTTGCTAGGGGACCTCTCGGGATTCCTCTCCCGTCCATGCCGGGGCCTCATTCTTGTGTGGAGTCGGAGCCGGAACCTGAGGATTCCTCTCCAGTGTTGCCATGGATCTTGGGGTGCTTCTGAGTCTCCCCAGGGGAGTCAGGCCTCGTCTCGAGTGGGGGCATGCACGTGCGTTTCCTCCGGAGCTGCAGCACTAGTGTCACGCTTCCTGTCACGTGGATCAAGGGATCTGTGGCTTTCCCTCGAATCTTTCCCTCGAGGTTTTCCCACGAGGCTTTCCCACAGGGCTGTGCCACGTGCCACCTTGTTGTGAGATGTTCCTCGGCGTGAAAGGCGAGCCGGTGAAGGGAAAAGAGGTTCCTCTGGAATGGACTGAGACATCTGGGGGTTTCTTGGATTGGTGGCACGACCCTGGAGTTCCTCTCGCCTTTCCTGTTGAGAGGGCCTCCTCTTTAGATGCAACGGGAACGTCGGGAACTCTTGCCCGAACAAGCAGGGAAATGATCCCTCATCTCGAGCTACGAGGCGGAAACGGTGCTCCTCTGGATGTGGGCGGGACCCTCGTGTTTCCTCTCTAGTGGAGACGGTTGTGTCGGGGAACTTCATTTGCACCAAGGGTGTGAAGGACCCTTTCTAAGTTCCACAGGTGAGGTGTGATCAGCCTCGAGACGCCTCAGCGGAATTGGGCGTCATCTCGCCTTGAAAGGAGAACCTCCTGGATTTTCTCGAGTTGCGGCAGGTCTTCTCGAGTTACGACGGGGACCTCAGGGACCCGCTCTGGTGGCCTCAGGAAAGGCCAGTCCCCATGCGAGTTGCTAGGGGACCTCTCGGGATTCCTCTCCCGTCCATGCCGGGGCCTCAGTCCTTGTGTGGAGTCGGGGCCAGAACCTGAGGATTCCTCTCCAGTGTTGCCATGGATCTTGGGGTGCTTCTGAGTCTCCCCAGGGGAGTCAGGCCTCGTCTCGTGTGGGGGCATGCACGTGCGATTTCCTCCCGAGCTGCAGCAGTAGTGTCACGCTTCCTGTCACGTGGATCAAGGGATCTGTGGCTTTCCCTCGAGGCTGTCCCTCGAGGCTTTCCCACGAGGCTTTCCCACAGGGCTGTGCCACGTGCCACCTTGATGTGAGTCGATCCTCGGCGTGAAAGACGAGCCGGTGAAGAGAAAAGACGTTCCTCTGGAATGGACTGAGACATCTGCGGGACTCTTGGAATGGTGGCACGACCCTGGAGTTCCTCTCGCCGTTCCTGATGAGAGGTCCTCTTCTTGAGATGCGCGGAAACGCCGGGAACTATTTCCCGACGAAGCAGGGAAAGGATCCCTCATCTCGAGCTACGAGGCGGAAACGGGGCTCCTCTGGATGTGGGCGGGACCCTCGTGTTTCCTATCGAGTGGAGACGGGTATGTCGGGGAACTTCTTGATTTGCACCAAGGGTGTGAAGGACCCTTTCGAAGTTCCAGAGGTGAGGTGTGATCAGCCTCGAGACGCCTCATCAGAAATGGGCGTCATCTCGCCTGGAGGGGAGAACCTCCTGGATTTTCTCGAGTTGCGGCAGGTCTTCTCGAGTTAGGACGGGGACCTCAGGGACCCGCTCTGGTGGCCTCAGGAAAGGCCAGTCCCCATGCGAGTTGCTAGGGGACACCTCGGGATTCCTCTCCCGTCCATGCCGGGGCCTAAGACCTTGTGTGGAGTCGGTGCCGGAACCTGAGGTTTACTCTCCCGTGTTGTCATGGATCTTGGGGTGCTTCTGAGTCTCCCCAGGGGAGTCAGGCCTCGTCTCGAGTGGGGGCATGCACGTGCGCTTTCCTCCCGTGCTGCAGCAGTAGTGTCACGCTTCCTGTCACGTGGATCAAGGGATCTGTGGCTTTCCCTCGAGGCTTTCCCTCGAGGCTTTCACACGAGTCTTTCCCACAGGGATGTGCCACGAGCCACCTTGGTGTGAGTCGATCCTCGGCGTGAAAGTCGAGCCGGTGACGGGAAAAGAGGTTCCTCTGGAACGGACTGAGACATCTGGGGGACTCTTGGAATGGTGGCACGACCCTGGAGTTCCTCTCACAGTTCCTGTTGAGAGGGTCTTCTCTTGAGATGCGACGGGAACGCCGGGAACTCTTTCCCGAAGAACCAGGGAAAGGATCCCTCATCTCGAGCTACGAGGCGGAAACGGGGCTCCTCTGGATGTGGGCGGGCCCCTCGTGTTTCCTCTCGAGTGGAGACGGGTATGTCTGGGAACTTCTTGATTTGCACCAAGGGTGTGAAGGACCCTTTCGAAGTTCCAGAGGTGAGGTGTGATCAGCCTTGAGACGCCTCATCAGAAATGGGCGTCATCTCGCCTGGAGGGGAGAACCTCCTGGATTTTCTCGAGTTGCGGCAGGTCTTCCCGAGTTACGACAGGGACCTCAGGGACCCGCTTTGGTGGCCTCAGGAAAGGCCAGTACCCATGCAAGATGCTAGGAGACCTCTCGGGTTTCCTCTCCCGAACATGCCGGGGCCTCAGTCCTTGTGTGGAGTCGGGACGGAACCTGAGGATTCCTCTCCAGTGTTGCCATGAATCTTGGGGTGCTTCTGAGTCTCCCCAGGGGAGTCAGGCCTCGTCTCGAGTGGGGGCATGCACGTGCGCTTTCCTCCCGAGCTTCAGCAGTAGTGTCACGCTTCCTGTCACGTGGATCAAGGGATCTGTGGCTTTCCCTCGAGGCTGTCCCTCGAGGCTTTCCCACGAGGCTTTCCCACAGGGCTGTGCCACGTGCCACCTTGGTGTGAGTCGATCCTCGGCGTGAAATACGAGCCGGTGAAGGGAAAAGAGGTTCCTCTGGTATGGACTGAGACATCCGGGGGACTCTTGGAATGGTGGCACGACCCTGGAGTTCCTCTCGCAGTTCCTGTTGAGAGGGCCTCCTCTTGAGATGCGAGGGAAACGACGGAAACTCTTTCCCGACGAATCAGGGATAGGATCCCTCATCTCGAGCTACGAGGCGGAAATGGGGCTCCTCTGGATGTGGGCGGGAACCTCGTGTTTCCTCTCGAGTGGAGACGGGTATGTCGGGGAACTTCTTGATTTTCACCAAGGGTGTGAAGGACCCTTTCGAAGTTCAAGAGGTGAGGTGTGATCAGCCTCGAGACGCCTCAGCGGAAATGGGCCTCATCTCGCCTGGAGGGGAGAACCACCTGGATTTTCTCGAGTTGCGTCAGGTCTTCTCGAGTTACGACGGGGACCTCAGGGACCCGCTCTGGTGGCCTCAGGAAAGGCCAGTCCCCATGCGAGTTGCTAGGGGGCATCTCGGGATTCCTCTCCCGTCCATGCCGGGGACTAAGACCTTGTGTGGATTCGGGGCCGGCACCTGAGGATTCCTCTCCAGTGTTGCCATGGATCTTGGGGTGCTTCTGAGTCTCCCCAGGGGAGTCAGGCCTCGTCTCGAGTGGGGGCATGCACGTGCGCTTTCCTCCCGTGCTGCAGCAATAGTGTCACGCTTCCTGTCACGTTGATAAAGAGATATTTGGTTTCCCTAGAGGCTTTCCCTCGAGGCTATCCCACGAGGGTTTCCCACAGGGCTGTGCAACGTGCCACCTTCGTGTGAGTAGATCCTCGGCGTGAAAGACGAGCCGGTGAAGGGTTAAGAGGTTCCTC
Source organism: Budorcas taxicolor (assembly GCF_023091745.1). Classification (NCBI taxonomy): domain Eukaryota; kingdom Metazoa; phylum Chordata; class Mammalia; order Artiodactyla; family Bovidae; genus Budorcas; species Budorcas taxicolor. The sequence goes on along the minus strand of NW_026292239.1, from coordinate 34,952 downwards.
TGGAATGGACTGAGACATCTGGGGGACTCTTGAAATGGTGGCACGACCCTGGAGTGCCAGTCGCCGTTCTTGTTGAGATGGCCTCCTCTTGAGATGCGACGGGAACGCCGGGAACACTTTCCTGAAGAAGCAGGGAAAGGATCCCTCATCTCGAGCTACGAGGCGGAAATGGGGCTCCTCTGGATGTGGGCGGGACCCTCGTGTTTCCTCTCGAGTGGAGACGGGTATGTCAGGGAACTTCTTGATTTGCACCAAGGGTCTGAAGGAGCCTTTCGAAGTTCCAGAGGTGAGGTGTGATCAGCCTCGAGACGCCTCATCAGAAATGGGCCTCATCTCGCCTGGACGGCAGAACCTCCTGGATTTTCTCGAGTTTCGCCAGGTCTTCTCGAGTTACAACGGGGACCTCAGGGACCCGCTCTGGTGGCCTCAGGAAAGGCCAGTCCCCATGCGAGTTGCTAGGGGACCTCTCGGGATTCCTCTCCCGACCATCTCGGGGCCTCAGTCCTTGTGTGGCATCGGGACGGAACTTGAGGATTCCTCTCCAGTGTTTCCATGGATCTTGGGGTGCTTCTGAGTCTCCCCAGGGGAGTCAGGCCTCGTCTCGAGTGGGGGCATGCACGTGCGCTTTCCTCCCGAGCTGCAGCAGTAGTGTCACGCTTCCTGTCACGTGGATCAAGGGATAATTGGCTTGCCCTCGAGGCTGTCCCTCGAGGCTTTCCCACGAGGCTTTCCCACAGGGCTGTGCCACGTGCCACCTTGGTGTGAGTGGATCCTCGGCGTGAAAGACGAGCCGGTGAAGGGAAAAGAGGATCCTCTGGTATGGACTGAGACATCCGGGGGACTCTTGGAATGGTGGCACGACCCTGGAGTTCCTCTCGCCGTTCTTGTTGAGAGGGCCTCCTCTTGAGATGCGACGGGAACGACGGGAATTCCTTCCCGAAGAAGCAGGGATAGGATCCCTCATCTCGAGCTACGAGGCGGAAACGGTGCTCCTCTGGATGTGAGCGGGACCCTCGTGTTTCCTCTCGAGTGGAGACGGGTATGTCGGGGAACTTCTTGATTTGCACCAAGGGTGTGAAGGACCCTTTCGAAGTTCCAGAGGTGAGGTGTGATCAGCCTCGAGACGCCTCATCAGAAATGGGCGTCATCTCGCCTGGAGGGGAGAACCTCCTGGATTTTCTTGAGTTGCGGCAGGTCTCCCCGAGTTACGACGGGGACCTCAGGGACCCACTTTGGTGGCCTCAGGAAAGGCCAGTCCCCATGCAAGATGCTAGGGGACCTCTCGGGTTTCCTCTCCCGAACATGCCGGGGCCTCAGTCCTTGTGTGGAATCGGGATGGAACCTGAGGATTCCTCTCCAGTGTTGCCATGAATCTTGGGGTGCTTCTGAGTCTCCCCAGGGGAGTCAGGCCTCGTCTCGAGTGGGGGCATGCACCTGCGCTTTCCTCCCGAGCTGCAGCAGTAGTGTCACGCTTCCTGTCACTTGGATCAAGGGATCTGTGGCTTTCCCTCGAGGCTGTCCCTCGAGGCTTTCCCACGAGGCTTTCCCACAGGGCTGTGCCACGTGCCACCTTGGTGTGAGTCGATCCTCGGCGTGAAATACGAGCCGGTGAAGGGAAAAGAGGATCCTCTGGAATGGACTGAGACATCTGGGGGACTCTTGGAATGGTGGCACGACCCTGGAGTTCCTCTTGCTGTTCCTGTTGAGAGGGTCTCCTCTTGAGATGCGACGGGAACGCCGGGAACTCTTTCCCGAGGAAGCAGGTATAGGATCCCTCATCTCGAGCTACGAGGAGGAAACGGGTCTCCTTTGGATGTGGGCGGGACCCTCGTGTTTCTTCTCGAGTGGAGACGGGTATGTTGGGGAACTTCTTGATTTGCACCAAGGGTGTGAAGGACCCTTTCGAAGTTCCAGAGGTGAGGTGTGATCAGCCTCGAGACGCCTCAACTGAAATGGGCCACATCTCGCCTGGAGGGGAGAACCTCCTGGATTTTCTCGAGTTGCGGCAGGTCTTCTCGAGTTACGACGGGGACCTCAGGGACCCGCTCTGGTGGCCTCAGGAAAGGCCAGTCCCCATGCGAGTTGCTAGGGGGCATCTCGGGATTCCTCTCCCGTCCATGCCGGGGAGTAAGACCTTGTGTGGAGTTGGGGCCGGAACCTGAGGATTCCTCTCCCGTGTTGCCATGGATCTTGGGGTGCTTCTGAGTCTCCCCAGGGGAGTCAGGCCTCGTCTCGAGTGGGGGCATGCACGTGCGCTTACCTCCCGAGCTGCAGCAGTAGTGTCACGCTTCCTGTCACGTGGATCAAGGGATCTGTCGCTTTCCCTCGAGGCTGTTCCTCGAGGCTTTCCCACGAGGCTTTCCCACAGGGCTGTGCCTCGTGCCACCTTGGTGTGAGTCGATCCTCGGCGTGAAAGACGAGCCGGTGAAGGGATAAGAGGTTCCTCTGGAATGGACTGAGACATCTGGGGGACTCTTGGAATGGTGGCAGGACCCTGGAGTTCCTCTCGCCGTTCCCGTTGAGAGGTCCTCTTCTTGAGATGCGCGGGAACGCCGGGAACTATTTCCCGACGAAGCAGGGAAAGGATCCCTCATCTCGAGCTACGAGGCGGAAACGGGGCTCCTCTGGATGTGGGCGGGACCCTCGTGTTTCCTCTCGAGTGGAGACGGGTATGTCAGGGAACTTCTTGATTTGCACCAAGGGTGTGAAGGACCCTTTCGAAGTTCCAGAGGTGAGGTGTGATCAGCCTCGAGAAGCCTCATCAGAAATGTGCGTCATCTCGCCTGGAGGGGAGAACCTCCTGGATTTTCTCGAGTTGCGGCAGGTCTTCTCGAGTTACGACGGGGACCTCAGGGACCCGCTCTGGTGGCCTCATGAAAGGCCAGTCCCCATGCGAGTTGCTAGGGGACATCTCGGGATTCCTCTCCCGTCCATGCCGGGGCCTAAGACCTTGTGTGGAGTCGGGGCCGGAACCTGAGGTTTCATCTCCCGTGTTGTCATGGATCTTGGGGTGCTTCTGAGTCTCCCCAGGGGAGTCAGGCCTCGTCTCGAGTGGGGGCATGCTCGTGCGCTTTCCTCCCGTGCTGCAGCAGTAGTGTCACGCTTCCTGTCACGTGGATCAAGGGATCTGTGGCTTTCCCTCGAGGCTTTCCCTCGAGGCTTTCACACGAGTCTTTCCCACAGGGATGTGCCACGTGCCACCTTGGTGTGAGTCGATCCTCGGCGTGAAAGTCGAGCCGGTGACGGGAAAAGAGGTTCCTCTGGAACGGACTGAGACATCTGGGGGACTCTTGGAATGGTGGCACGACCCTGGAGTTCCTCTCACAGTTCCTGTTGAGAGGGTCTTCTCTTGAGATGCGACGGGAACGCCGGGAACTCTTTCCCGAAGAACCAGGGAAAGGATCCCTCATCTCGAGCTACGAGGCGGAAACGGGGCTCCTCTGGATGTGGGCGGGCCCCTCGTGTTTCCTCTCGAGTGGAGACGGGTATGTCGGGGAACTTCTTGATTTGCACCAAGGGTGTGAAGGACCCTTTCGAAGTTCCAGAGGTGAGGTGTGATCAGCCTCGAGACGCCTCAGCGGAAATGGGCCTCATCTCGCCTGGTTGGGGAACCTCCTGGATTTTCTCGAGTTGCGGCAGGTCTTCTCGAGTTACGACGGGGACCTCAGGGACCCGCTCTGGTGGCCTCATGAAAGGCCAGTCCCCATGCGAGATGCAAGGGGACCTCTCGGGATTCCTCTCCCGACCATGCCGGGGCCTTAGTCCTTGTGTGGAGACGGGACGGAACCTGAGGATTCCTCTCCAGTGTTGCCATGGATCTTGGGGTGCTTCTGAGTCTCCCCAGGGGAGTCAGGCCTCGTCTCGAGTGGGGGAATGCACGTGCGCTTTCCTCCCGAGCTGCAGCAGTAGTGTCACGCTTCCTGTCACTTGGATCAAGGGATCTGTGGCTTTCCCTCAAGGCTGTCCCTCGAGGCTTTCCCACGAGGCTTTCCCACAGGGCTGTGCCACGTGCCACCTTGGTGTGAGTCGATCCTCGGCGTGAAAGACGAGCCGGTGAAGGGAAAAGAGGATCCTTTGGAATGGACTGAGACATCTGGGGGACTCTTGGAATGGTGGCACGACCCTGGAGTTCCTCTTGCTGTTCCTGTTGAGAGGGTCTCCTCTTGAGATGCGACGGGAACGCCGGGAACTCTTTCCCGAGGAAGCAGGTATAGGATCCCTCATCTCGAGCTACGAGGAGGAAACGGGGCTCCTTTGGATGTGGGCGGGACCATCGTGTTTCTTCTCGAGTGGAGACGGGTATGTTGGGGAACTTCTTGATTTGCACCAAGGGTGTGAAGGACCCTTTCGAAGTTCCAGAGGTGAGGTGTGATCAGCCTCGAGACACCTCAGCTGAAATGGGCCACATCTCGCCTGGAGGGGAGAACATCCTGGATTTTCTCGAGTTGTGGCAGGTCTTCTCGAGTTACGACGGGGACCTCAGGGACCCGCTCTGGTGGCCTCAGGAAAGGCCAGTCCCCATGCGAGTTGCTAGGGGGCATCTCGGGATTCCTCTCCCGTCCATGCCGGGGAGTAAGACCTTGTGTGGAGTTGGGGCCGGAACCTGAGGATTCTTCTCCCGTGTTGCCATGGATCTTGGGGTGCTTCTGAGTCTCCCCAGCGGCGTCAGGCCTCATCTCGAGTGGGGGCATGCACGTGCGCTTACCTCCCGAGATGCAGCAGTAGTGTCACGCTTCCTGTCACGTGGATCAAGGGATCTGTCGCTTTCCCTCGAGGCTGTTCCTCGAGGCTTTCCCACGAGGCTTTCCCACAGGGCTGTGCCTCGTGCCACCTTGGTATGAGTCGATCCTCGGCGTGAAAGACGAGCCGGTGAAGGGATAAGAGGTTCCTCTGGAATGGACTGAGACATCTGGGGGACTCTTGGAATGGTGGCAGGACCCTGGAGTTCCTCTCGCCGTTCCCGTTGAGAGGTCCTCTTCTTGAGATGCGCGGGAACGCCGGGAACTATTTCCCGACGAAGCAGGGAAAGGATCCCTCATCTCGAGCTACGAGGCGGAAACGGGGCTCCTCTGGATGTGGGCGGGCCCCTCGTGTTTCCTCTCGAGTGGAGACGGGTATGTCGGGGAACTTCTTGATTTGCACCAAGGGTGTGAAGGAAACTTTCGAAGTTCCAGAGGTGAGGTGTGATCAGCCTCGAGACGCCTCAGCGGAAATGGGCCTCATCTCGCCTGGAGGAGAGAACCTCCTGGATTTTCTCGAGTTGCGGCAGGTCTTCTCGAGTTACGACGGGGACCTCAGGGACCCGCTCTGATGGCCTCAGGAAAGGCCAGTTCCCATGCGAGTTGCTAGGGGGCATCTCGGGATTCCTCTCCCGTCCATGCCGGGGACTAAGACCTTGTGTGGAGTCGGGGCCGGAACCTGAGGATTCCTCTCCAGTGTTGCCATGGATCTTGGGGTGCTTCTGAGTCTCCCCAGGGGAGTCAGGCCTCGTCTCGAGTGGGGGCATGCACGTGCGCTTTCCTCCCGAGCTGCAGCAGTAGTGTCACGCTTCCTGTCACGTGGATCAAGGGATCTTTGGTTTCCCTCGAGGCTTTCGCTCGAGGCTATCCCACGAGGGTTTCCCACAGGGCTGTGCAACGTGCCACCTTCGTGTGAGTAGATCCTCGGCGTGAAAGACGAGCCGGTGAAGGGAAAAGAGGTTCCTCTGGAATGGACTGAGACATCTGGGGGACTCTTGAAATGGTGGCACGACCCTGGAGTGCCAATCGCCGTTCTTGTTGAGATGGCCTCCTCTTGAGATGCGACGGGAACGCCGGGAACAGTTTCCCGACGAAGCAGGGAAAGGATCCCTCATCTCGAGCTACGAGGCAGAAACGGGGCTCCTCTGGATGTGGGCGGGACCCTCGTGTTTCCTCTCGAGTGGAGACGGGTATGTTGGGGAAATTCTTGATTTGCACCAAGGGTGTGAAGGACCGTTTCGAAGTTCCAGAGGTGAGGTGTGATCAGCCTCGAGACGCCTCAGCGGAAATGGGCCTCATCTCGTCAGAAGGGGAGAACATCGTGGATTTTCTCGAGTTGCGGCAGGTCTTCTCGAGTTACGACGGGGACCTCAGGGACCCGCTCTGGTGGCCTCAGGAAAGGCCAGTCCCCATGCGAGTTGCTAGGGGACCTCTCGGGATTCCTCTCCCGTCCATGCCGGGGCCTCATTCTTGTGTGGAGTCGGAGCCGGAACCTGAGGATTCCTCTCCAGTGTTGCCATGGATCTTGGGGTGCTTCTGAGTCTCCCCAGGGGAGTCAGGCCTCGTCTCGAGTGGGGGCATGCACGTGCGTTTCCTCCGGAGCTGCAGCAGTAGTGTCACGCTTCCTGTCACGTGGATCAAGGGATCTGTGGCTTTCCCTCGAGGCTTTCGCTCGAGGCTTTCCCACGAGGATTTCCCCCAGGGCTGTGCCACGTGCCACCTTGGTGTGAGTCGATCCTCGGCGTGAAAGACGAGCAGGTGAAGGGAAAAGAGGTTCCTCTGGAATGGACTGAGACATCTGGGGGACTCTTGGAATGGTGGCACGACCCTGGAGTTCCTCTCGCCGTTCGTGTTTAGAGGGCCTCCTCTTGAGATGCGACGGGAACGCCGGGAACTCTTTCCCGAAGAAGCAGGGAAAGGATCCCTCATCTCGAGCTACGAGGCGGAAACGGGGCTCCTCTGGATGTGGGCGGGACCCTCGTGATTCCTCTCGAGTGGAGACGGGTATGTCGGGGTACTTCTTGATTTGCATCAAGGGTGTGAAGGACCCTTTCGAAGTTCCAGAGGTGAGGTGTGATCAGCCTCGAGACGCCTCAGAAGAAATGGGCCTCATCTCGCGTGGACGGCAGAACCTCCTGGATTTTCTCGAGTTTCGGCAGGTCTTCTCGAGTTACAACGGGGACCTCAGGGACCCGCTCTGGTGGCCTCAGGAAAGGCCAGTCCCCATGCGTGTTGCTAGGGGACCTCTCGGGATTCCTCTCCCGTCCATGCCGGGGCCTCAGTCCTTGTGTGGAGTCGGGGACAGAACCTGAGGATTCCTCTCCAGTGTTGCCATGGATCTTTGGGTGCTTCTGAGTCTCCCCAGGGGAGTCAGGCCTCGTCTCGAGTGGGGGCTTGCACCTGCGCTTTCCTCCTGAGCTGCAGCAGTAGTGTCACGCTTCCTGTCACGTGGATCAAGGGATCTGTGGCTTTCCCTCGAGGCTGTCCCTCGAGGCTTTCCCACGAGGCTTTCCCACAGGGCTGTGCCACGTGCCACCTTGGTGTGAGTCGATCCTCGCCGTGAAAGACGAGCCGGTGAAGGGAAAAGACGTTGCTCTGGAATGGTCTGAGACATCTGCGGGACTCTTGGAATGGTGGCAGGACCCTGGAGTTCTTCTCGCCGTTCCTGTTGAGAGGGCCTCCTCTTGAGATGCGCCGGGGAGGCCGGCAACTCTTTCCCAACGAAGCAGGGAGAGGAAACCTCATCTCGAGCTACGAAGCGGAAACGGGACTCCTCTGGATGTGGGCGGGTCCCTCGTGTTTCCTCTCGTGTGGAGACGGGTATGTCGGGGAACTTCTTGATTTCCACCAAGGCTGTGAAGGACCCTTTCGAAGTTCCAGAGGTGAGGTGTGATCAGCCTCGAGACGCCTCAGCGGAAATGGGCCTCATCTCGCCTGGAAGGGAGAACCTCCTGGATTTTCTCGAGTTGCGGCAGGTCTTCTCGAGTTACGACGGGGACCTCAGGGACCCGCTCTTGTGACCTCATGAAAGGCCAGTCCCCATGCGAGTTGCTAGGGGACATCTCGGGATTCCTCTCCCGTCCATGTCGGGGCCTAAGAGCTTGTGTGGAGTCGGGGCCGGAACCTGAGGTTTACTCTCCCGTGTTGTCATGGATCTTGGGGTGCTTCTGAGTCTCCCCAGGGGAGTCAGGCCTCGTCTCGAGTGGGGGCATGCACGTGCGCTTTCCTCCCGTGCTGCAGCAGTAGTGTCACGCTTCCTGTCACGTGGATCAAGGGATCTGTGGCTTTCCCTCGAGGCTTTCCCTCGAGGCTTTCACACGAGTCTTTCCCACAGGGATGTGCCACGTGCCACCTTGGTGTGAGTCGATCCTCGGCGTGAAAGTCGAGCCGGGTGACGGGAAAAGAGGTTCCTCTGGAATGGACTGAGACATCTGGGGGACTCTTGGAATGGTGGCACGACCCTGGAGTTCCTATCACAGTTCCTGTTGAGAGGGTCTTCTCTTGAGATGCGACGGGAAAGCCGGGAACTCTTTCCCGACGAAGCAGGGAAAGGATCCCTCATCTCGAGCTACGAGGCGGAAACGGGTCTGCTCTGGATGTGGGCGGGCCCCTCGTGTTTCCTCTCGAGTGGAGACGGGTATGTCGGGGAACTTCTTGATTTGCACCAAGGGTGTGAAGGAAACTTTCGAAGTTCCAGAGGTGAGGTGTAATCAGCCTCGAGACGCCTCAGCGGAAATGGGCCTCATCTCGCCTGGAGGGGAGAACCTCCTGGATTTTCTCGAGTTGCGGCAGGTCTTCTCGAGTTACGACGGGGACTTCAGGGACCCGCTCTGGTGGCCTCAGGAAATGCCAGTCCACATGCAATTTGCTAGGGGGCATCTCGGGATTCCTCTCCCGTCCATGCCGGGGACTAAGACCTTGTGTGGAGTCGGGGCCGGAACCTCAGGATTCCTCTCCAGTGTTGCCATGGATCTTGGGGTGCTTCTGAGTCTCCCCAGGGGAGTCAGGGCTCGTCTCGAGTGGGGGCATGCACGTGCGCTTTCCTCCCGAGCTGCAGCAGTATTGTCACGCTTCCTGTCACGTGGATCAAGGGATCTTTGGTTTCCCTCGAGGCTTTCGCTCGAGGCTATCCCACGAGGGTTTCCCACAGGGCTGTGCAACGTGCCACCTTCGTGTGAGTAGATCCTCGGCGTGAAAGACGAGCCGGTGAAGGGTTAAGAGGTTCCTCTGGAATGGACTGAGACATCTGGGGGACTCTTGAAATGGTGGCACGACCCTGGAGTGCCAATCGCCGTTCTTGTTGAGATGGCCTCCTCTCGTGATGCGACGGGAACGCCGGGAACACTTTCCCGACGAAGCAGGGGAAAGGATCCCTCATCTCGAGCTACGAGGCAGAAACGGGGCTCCTCTGGATGTGGGCGGGACCCTCGTGTTTCCTCTCGAGTGGAGACGGGTATGTCGGGGAACTTCTTGATTTGCACCAAGGGTGTGAAGGACCGTTTCGAAGTTCCAGAGGTGAGGTGTGATCAGCCTCGAGACGCCTCAGCGGAAATGGGCCTCATCTCGTCAGAAGGGGAGAACATCCTGGATTTTCTCGACTTGCGGCAGGTCTTCTCGAGTTACGACGGGGACCTCAGGGACCCGCTCTGGTGGCCTCAGGAAAGGCCAGTCCCCATGCGAGTTGCTAGGGGACCTCTCGGGATTCCTCTCCCGTCCATGCCGGGGCCTCATTCTTGTGTGGAGTCGGAGCCGGAACCTGAGGATTCCTCTCCAGTGTTGCCATGGATCTTGGGGTGCTTCTGAGTCTCCCCAGGGGAGTCAGGCATCGTCTCGAGTGGGGGCATGCACGTGCGCTTTCCTCCCTAGCTGCAGCAGTAGTGTCACGCTTCCTGTCACGTGGATCAAGGGATCTGTGGCTTTCCCTCGAGGCTTGTCCCTCGAGGCTTTCCCACGAGGCTTTCCCACAGGGCTGTGCCACGTGCCACCTTGGTGTGAGTCGATCCTCGGCGTGAAAGTCGAGCCGGTGACGGGAAAAGAGGTTCCTCTGGAATGGACTGAGACATCTGGGGGACTCTTGGAATGGTGGCACGACCCTGGAGTTCCTATCACAGTTCCTGTTGAGAGGGTCTTCTCTTGAGATGCGACGGGAAAGCCGGGAACTCTTTCCCGACGAAGCAGGGAAAGGATCCCTCATCTCGAGCTACGAGGCGGAAACGGGTCTGCTCTGGATGTGGGCGGGCCCCTCGTGTTTCCTCTCGAGTGGAGACGGGTATGTCGGGGAACTTCTTGATTTGCACCAAGGGTGTGAAGGAAACTTTCGAAGTTCCAGAGGTGAGGTGTAATCAGCCTCGAGACGCCTCAGCGGAAATGGGCCTCATCTCGCCTGGAGGGGAGAACCTCCTGGATTTTCTCGAGTTGCGGCAGGTCTTCTCGAGTTACGACGGGGACTTCAGGGACCCGCTCTGGTGGCCTCAGGAAATGCCAGTCCACATGCAATTTGCTAGGGGGCATCTCGGGATTCCTCTCCCGTCCATGCCGGGGACTAAGACCTTGTGTGGAGTCGGGGCCGGAACCTCAGGATTCCTCTCCAGTGTTGCCATGGATCTTGGGGTGCTTCTGAGTCTCCCCAGGGAGTCAGGGCTCGTCTCGAGTGGGGGCATGCACGTGCGCTTTCCTCCCGAGCTGCAGCAGTATTGTCACGCTTCCTGTCACGTGGATCAAGGGATCTTTGGTTTCCCTCGAGGCTTTCGCTCGAGGCTATCCCACGAGGGTTTCCCACAGGGCTGTGCAACGTGCCACCTTCGTGTGAGTAGATCCTCGGCGTGAAAGACGAGCCGGTGAAGGGTTAAGAGGTTCCTCTGGAATGGACTGAGACATCTGGGGGACTCTTGAAATGGTGGCACGACCCTGGAGTGCCAATCGCCGTTCTTGTTGAGATGGCCTCCTCTCGTGATGCGACGGGAACGCCGGGAACACTTTCCCGACGAAGCAGGGAAAGGATCCCTCATCTCGAGCTACGAGGCAGAAACGGGGCTCCTCTGGATGTGGGCGGGACCCTCGTGTTTCCTCTCGAGTGGAGACGGGTATGTCGGGGAACTTCTTGATTTGCACCAAGGGTGTGAAGGACCGTTTCGAAGTTCCAGAGGTGAGGTGTGATCAGCCTCGAGACGCCTCAGCGGAAATGGGCCTCATCTCGTCAGAAGGGGAGAACATCCTGGATTTTCTCGACTTGCGGCAGGTCTTCTCGAGTTACGACGGGGACCTCAGGGACCCGCTCTGGTGGCCTCAGGAAAGGCCAGTCCCCATGCGAGTTGCTAGGGGACCTCTCGGGATTCCTCTCCCGTCCATGCCGGGGCCTCATTCTTGTGTGGAGTCGGAGCCGGAACCTGAGGATTCCTCTCCAGTGTTGCCATGGATCTTGGGGTGCTTCTGAGTCTCCCCAGGGGAGTCAGGCATCGTCTCGAGTGGGGGCATGCACGTGCGCTTTCCTCCCTAGCTGCAGCAGTAGTGTCACGCTTCCTGTCACGTGGATCAAGGGATCTGTGGCTTTCCCTCGAGGCTTGTCCCTCGAGGCTTTCCCACGAGGCTTTCCCACAGGGCTGTGCCACGTGCCACCTTGGTGTGAGTCGATCCTCGGCGTGAAAGACGAGCCGGTGAAGGAAAAGAGGTTCCTCTGGAATGGACTGAGTCATCTGGGGGACTCTTGGAATGGTGGCACGAACCTGGAGTTCCTCTCGCCGTTCCTGTTGAGAGGGCCTCCACTTGAGATGCGATGGGAACGCCGGGAACTCTTTCCCAACGAAGCAGGGAAAGGATCCCTCATCTCGAGCTACGAGGCGGAAACGGGGCTCCTCTGGATGTGGGCGGGACCCTCGTGTTTCCTCTCGAGTGGAGACGGGTATGTCGGGGAACTTCTTGATTTGCACCAAGGGTGTGAAGGACCGTTTCGAAGTTCCAGAGGTGAGGTGTGATCAGCCTCGAGACGCCTCAGCGGAAATGGGCCTCATCTCGTCAGAAGGGGAGAACATCCTGGATTTTCTCGACTTGCGGCAGGTCTTCTCGAGTTACGACGGGGACCTCAGGGACCCGCTCTGGTGGCCTCAGGAAAGGCCAGTCCCCATGCGAGTTGCTAGCGGACCTCTCGGGATTCCTCTCCCGTCCATGCCGGGGCCTCATTCTTGTGTGGAGTCGGAGCCGGAACCTGAGGATTCCTCTCCAGTGTTGCCATGGATCTTGGGGTGCTTCTGAGTCTCCCCAGGGGAGTCAGGCATCGTCTCGAGTGGGGGCATGCACGTGCGCTTTCCTCCCTAGCTGCAGCAGTAGTGTCACGCTTCCTGTCACGTGGATCAAGGGATCTGTGGCTTTCCCTCGAGGCTTGTCCCTCGAGGCTTTCCCACGAGGCTTTCCCACAGGGCTGTGCCACGTGCCACCTTGGTGTGAGTCGATCCTCGGCGTGAAAGACGAGCCGGTGAAGGGAAAAGAGGTTCCTCTGGAATGGACTGAGTCATCTGGGGGACTCTTGGAATGGTGGCACGAACCTGGAGTTCCTCTCGCCGTTCCTGTTGAGAGGGCCTCCACTTGAGATGCGATGGGAACGCCGGGAACTCTTTCCCAACGAAGCAGGGAAAGGATCCCTCATCTCGAGCTACGAGGCGGAAACGGGGCTCCTCTGGATGTGGGCGGGACCCTCGTGTTTCCTCTCGAGTGGAGACGGCTAGGTCGGGGAACTTCTTGATTTGCACCAAGGGTGTGAAGGACCCTTTCGAAGTTCCAGAGCTGAGGTGTGATCAGCCTCGAGACGCCTCAGCGGAAATGGGCCTCATCTCGCCTGGAGGGGAGAACCTCCTGGATTTTCTCGAGTTGCGGCATGGTCTTCTCGAGTTACGACGGGGACCTCAGGGACCCGCTCTGGTCGGCCTCAGGAAAGGCCAGTCCCCATGCGAGTTGCTAGGGGACCTCTCGGGATTCCTCTCCCGTCCATGCCGGGGGCCTCAGTCCTTGTGTGGAGTCGGGGCCGGAACCTGAGGATTCCTCTCCAGTGTCGCCATGGATCTTGGGGTGCTTCTCAGTCTCCCGAGGGGAGTCAGGCCTCGTCTCCTGTGGGGGCATGCACGTGCGCTTTCCTCCCGAGCTGCAGCAGTAGTGTCACGCTTCCTGTCACGTGGATCAAGGGATCTGTGGCTTTCCCTCGAGGCTGTCCCTCGAGGCTTTCCCACGAGGCTTTCCCACGGGGCTATGCCACGTGTCACCTTGGTGTGAGTCGATCCTCGGCGTGAAAGACGAGCCGGTGAAGGGAAAAGAGGTTCCTCTGGAATGGACAGAGACATCTGGGTGACTCTTGGAATGGTGGCACGAGCCTTTAGTTCCTCTCGCCGTTCCTGTTGAGAGGGCCTCCTCTTGAGATGCGACGGGAACGCCGGGAACTCTTTCCCGACGAAGCAGGGAAAGGATCCCTCATATCGAGCTACGAGGCGGAAACGGGGCTCCTCTGGATGTGGGCGGGATCCACGTGTTTCCCCTCGAGTGGAGACGGGTATGTCGGGGAACTTCTTGATTTGCACCAAGGGTGTGAAAGACCCTTTCGAAGTTCCAGAGGTGAGGTGTGATCAGCCTCGAGACGCCTCAGCGGAAATGGGCCTCATCTCGCCTGGAGGGGAGAACCTCCTGGATTTTCTCGAGTTGCGGCAGGTCTTCTCGAGTTACGACGGGGACCTCAGGGACCCGCTCTGGTGGCCTCAGGAAAGGCCAGTCCCCATGCGAGTTGCTAGAGGCCATCTCGGGATCCCTCTCCCGTCCATCCCGGGGCTTAAGACCTTGTGTGGAGTCGGGGCCGGAACCTGAGGATTCCTCTCCAGTGTTGCCATGGATGTTGGGGTGCTTCTCAGTCTCCCCAGGGGAGTCAGGCATCGTCTCGAGTGGGAGCATGCACGTGCGCTTTCCTCCCGAGCTGCAGCAATAGTGTCACTCTTCCTGTCACGTGGATCAAGGGATCTGTGGATTCCCTCGAGGATTCCGATGGAGGCTTTCCCACGAGGCTTTCCCACAGGGCTGTGCCACGTGCCACCTTGGTGTGAGTCGATCCTCGGCGTGAAAGACGAGCCGGTGAAGGGAAAAGAGGTTCCTCTGGAATGGACTGAGACATCTGGGGGACTCTTGGAACGGTGGCACGACCCTGGAGTTCCTCTCGCCGTTCCTGTTGAGAGGGCCTCCTCTTGAGATGCGACGGGAACGCCGGGAACTCTTTCCCGACGAAGCAGGGAAAGGATCCCTCATCTCGAGGTACGAGGCGCAAACGGTGCTCCTCTGGATGTGGGCGGGACCCTCGTGATTCCTCTCGAGTGGATACGGGTATGTCGGGGAACTTCTTGATTTGCACCCAGGGTGTGAAGGACCCTTTCGAGGTTCCAGAGGTGAGGTGTGATCAGCCTCGAGATGCCTCAGCGGAAATGGGCCTCATCTCGCCTGGAGGGGAGAACCTCCTGGATTTTCTCGAGTTGCAGCAGGTCTTCTCGAGTTACGACGGGGACCTCAGGGACCCGCTCTGGTGGCCTCAGGAAAGGCCAGTCCCCATGCGAGTTGCTAGGGGACATTTCGGGATTCCTCTCCCGTCCATGTCGGGGCCTAAGAGCTTGTGTGGAGTCGGGGCCGGAACCTGAGGTTTACTCTCCCGTGTTGTCATGGATCTTGGGGTGCTTCTGAGTCTCCCCAGGGGAGTCAGGCCACGTCTCGAGTGGGGGCATGCACGTGTGCTTTCCTCCCGTGCTGCAGCAGTAGTGTCACGCTTCCTGTCACGTGGATCAAGGGATCTGTGGCTTTCCCTCGAGGCTTTCCCTCGAGGCTTTCACACGAGTCTTTCCCACAGGGATGTGTCACGTGCCACCTTGGTGTGAGTCGATCCTCGGCGTGAAAGTCGAGCCGGTGACGGGAAAAGAGGTTCCTCTGGAACGGACTGAGACATCTGGGGGACTCTTGGAATGGTGGCAGGACCCTGGAGTTCCTATCACAGTTCCTGTTGAGAGGGTCTTCTCTTGAGATGCGACGGGAACGCCGGGAACTCTTTCCCGACGAAGCAGGGAAAGGATCCCTCATCTCGAGCTACGAGGCGGAAACGGGTCTGCTCTGGATGTGGGCGGGCCCCTCGTGTTTCCTCTCGAGTGGAGACGGGTATGTCGGGGAACTTCTTGATTTGCACCAAGGGTGTGAAGGAAACTTTCGAAGTTCCAGAGGTGAGGTGTAATCAGCCTCGAGACGCCTCAGCGGAAATGGGCCTCATCTCGCCTGGAGGGGAGAACCTCCTGGATTTTCTCGAGTTGCGGCAGGTCTTCTCGAGTTACGACGGGGACCTCAGGGACCCGCTCTGGTGGCCTCAGGAAATGCCAGTTCCCATGCGAGTTGCTAGGGGGGCATCTCGGGATTCCTCTCCCGTCCATGCCGGGGACTAAGACCTTGTGTGGAGTCGGGGCCGGAACCTCAGGATTCCTCTCCAGTGTTGCCATGGATCTTGGGGTGCTTCTGAGTCTCCCCAGGGGAGTCAGGCCTCGTCTCGAGTGGGGGGCATGCACGTGCGCTTTCCTCCCGAGCTGCAGCAGTATTGTCACGCTTCCTGTCACGAGGATCAAGGGATCTTTGGTTTCCCTCGAGGCTTTCGCTCGAGGCTATCCCACGAGGGTTTCCCACAGGGCTGTGCAACGTGCCACCTTCGTGTGAGTAGATCCTCGGCGTGAAAGACGAGCCGGTGAAGGGTTAAGAGGTTCCTCTGGAATGGACTGAGACATCTGGGGGACTCTTGAAATGGTGGCACGAACCTGGAGTGCCAATCGCCGTTCTTGTTGAGATGGCCTCCTCTTGTGATGCGACGGGAACGCCGGGAACACTTTCCCAACGAAGCAGGGAAAGGATCCCTCATCTCGAGGTACGAGGCAGAAACGGGGCTCCTCTGGATGTGGGCGGGACCCTCGTGTTTGCTCTCGAGTGGAGACGGGTATGTCGGGGAAATTCTTGATTTGCACCAAGGGTGTGAAGGACCGTTTCGAAGTTCCAGAGGTGAGGTGTGATCAGCCTCGAGACGCCTCAGCGGAAATGGGCCTCATCTCGTCAGAAGGGGAGAACATCCTGGATTTTCTCGACTTGCGGCAGGTCTTCTCGAGTTACGACGGGGACCTCAGGGACCCGCTCTGGTGGCCTCAGGAAAGGCCAGTCCCCATGCGAGTTGCTAGGGGACCTCTCGGGATTCCTCTCCCGTCCATGCCGGGGCCTCATTCTTGTGTGGAGTCGGAGCCGGAACCTGAGGATTCCTCTCCAGTGTTGCCATGGATCTTGGGGTGCTTCTGAGTCTCCCCAGGGGAGTCAGGCATCGTCTCGAGTGGGGGCATGCACGTGCGCTTTCCTCCCTAGCTGCAGCAGTAGTGTCACGCTTCCTGTCACGTGGATCAAGGGATCTGTGGCTTTCCCTCGAGGCTGTCCCTCGAGGCTTTCCCACGAGGCTTTCCCACAGGGCTGTGCCACGTGCCACCTTGGTGGGAGTCGATCCTCGGCGTGAAAGACGAGCCGGTGAAGGGAAAAGAGGTTCCTCTGGAATGGACTGAGTCATCTGGGGGACTCTTGGAATGGTGGCACGAACCTGGAGTTCCTCTCGCCTTTCCTGTTGAGAGGGCCTCCACTTGAGATGCGATGGGAACGCCGGGAACTCTTTCCCAACGAAGCACGGAAAGGATCCCTCATCTCGAGCTACGAGGCGGAAACGGGGTTCCTCTGGATGTGGGCGGGACCCACGTGTTTCCTCTCGAGTGGAGGCGGCTAGGTCGGGGAACTTCTTGATTTGCACCAAGGGTGTGAAGGACCCTTTCGAAGTTCCAGAGCTGAGGTGTGATCAGCCTCGAGACGCCTCAGCGGAAATGGGCCTCATCTCGCCTGGAAGGGAGAACCTCCTGGATTTTCTCGAGTTGCGGCAGGTCTTCTCGAGTTACGACGGGGACCTCAGGGACCCGCTCTGGTGGCCTCAGGAAAGGCCAGTCCCCATGCGAGTTGCTAGGGGACCTCTCGGGATTCCTCTCCCGTCCATGCGGGGGCCTCAGTCCTTGTGTGGAGTCGGGGCCGGAACCTGAGGATTCCTCTCCAGTGTCGCCATGGATCTTGGGGTGCTTCTCAGTCTCCCGAGGGGAGTCAGGCCTCGTCTCCTGTGGGGGCATGCACGTGCGCTTTCCTCCCGAGCTGCAGCAATAGTGTCACGCTTCCTGTCACGTGGATCAAGGGATCTGTGGATTCCCTCGAGGATTCCGATGGAGGCTTTCCCACGAGGCTTTCCCACAGGGCTGTGCCACGTGCCACCTTGTTGTGAGTCCATCCTCGGCGTGAAAGACGAGCCGGTGAAGGGAAAAGAGGTTCCTCTGGAATGGACTGAGACATCTGGGGGACTCTTGGAACGGTGGCACGTCCCTGGAGTTCCTCTCGCCGTTCCTGTTGTGAGGGCCTCCTCTTGAGATGCGACGGGAACGCCGGGAACTCTTTCCCGACGAAGCAGGGAAAGGATCCCTCATCTCGAGGTACGAGGCGCAAACGGTGCTCCTCTGGATGTGGGCGGGACCCTCGTGATTCCTCTCGAGTGGATACGGGTATGTCGGGGAACTTCTTGATTTGCACCCAGGGTGTGAAGGACCCTTTCGAGGTTCCAGAGGTGAGGTGTGATCAGCCTCGTGATGCCTCAGCGGAAATGGGCCTCATCTCGCCTGGAGGGGAGAACCTCCTGGATTTTCTCGAGTTGCAGCAGGTCTTCTCGAGTTACGACGGGGACCTCAGGGACCCGCTCTGGTGGCCTCAGGAAAGGCCAGTCCCCATGCGAGTTGCTAGGGGACATCTCGGGATTCCTCTCCCGTCCATGTCGGGGCCTAAGAGCTTGTGTGGAGTCGGGGCCGGAACCTGAGGTTTACTCTCCCGTGTTGTCATGGATCTTGGGGTGCTTCTGAGTCTCCCCAGGGGAGTCAGGCCTCGTCTCGAGTGGGGGCATGCACGTGCGCTTTCCTCCCGTGCTGCAGCAGTAGTGTCACGCTCCCTGTCACGTGGATCAAGGGATCTGTGGCTTTCCCTCGAGGCTTTCCCTCGAGGCTTTCACACGAGTCTTTCCCACAGGGATGTGCCACGTGCCACCTTGGTGTGAGTCGATCCTCGGCGTGAAAGTCGAGCCGGTGACGGGAAAAGAGGTTCCTCTGGAACGGACTGAGACATCTGGGGGACTCTTGGAATGGTGGCACGACCCTGGAGTTCCTATCACAGTTCCTGTTGAGAGGGTCTTCTCTTGAGATGCGACGGGAACGCCGGGAACTCTTTCCCGACGAAGCAGGGAAAGGATCCCTCATCTCGAGCTACGAGGCGGAAACGCGTCTGCTCTGGATGTGGGCGGGCCCCTCGTGTTTCCTCTCGAGTGGAGACGGGTATGTCGGGGAACTTCTTGATTTGCACCAAGGGTGTGAAGGAAACTTTCGAAGTTCCAGAGGTGAGGTGTAATCAGCCTCGAGACGCCTCAGCGGAAATGGGCCTCATCTCGCCTGGAGGGGAGAACCTCCTGGATTTTCTCGAGTTGCGGCAGGTCTTCTCGAGTTACGACGGGGACCTCAGGGACCCGCTCTGGTGGCCTCAGGAAATGCCAGTCCCCATGCGATTTGCTAGGGGGCATCTCAGGATTCCTCTCCCGTCCATGCCGGGGACTAAGACCTTGTGTGGAGTCGGGGCCGGAACCTCAGGATTCCTCTCCAGTGTTGCCATGGATCTTGGGGTGCTTCTGAGTCTCCCCAGGGGAGTCAGGGCTCGTCTCGAGTGGGGGCATGCACGTGCGCTTTCCTCCCGAGCTGCAGCAGTATTGTCACGCTTCCTGTCACGTGGATCAAGGGATCTTTGGTTTCCCTCGAGGCTTTCGCTCGAGGCTATCCCACGAGGGTTTCCCACAGGGCTGTGCAACGTGCCACCTTCGTGTGAGTAGGTCCTCGGCGTGAAAGACGAGCCGGTGAAGGGTTAAGAGGTTCCTCTGGAATGGACTGAGACATCTGGGGGACTCTTGAAATGGTGGCACGACCCTGGAGTGCCAATCGCCGTTCTTGTTGAGATGGCCTCCTCTTGTGATGCGACGGGAACGCCGGGAACACTTTCCCGACGAAGCAGGGAAAGGATCCCGCATCTCGAGCTACGAGGCAGAAACGGGGCTCCTCTGGATGTGGGCGGGACCCTCGTGTTTCCTCTCGAGTGGAGACGGGTATGTCGGGGAAATTCTTGATTTGCACCAAGGGTGTGAAGGACCGTTTCGAAGTTCCAGAGGTGAGGTGTGATCAGCCTCGAGACGCCTCAGCGGAAATGGGCCTCATCTCGTCAGAAGGGGAGAACATCCTGGACTTTCTCGAGTTGCGGCAGGTCTTCTCGAGTTACGACGGGGACCTCAGGGACCCGCTCTGGTGGCCTCAGGAAAGGCCAGTCCCCATGCGAGTTGCTAGGGGACCTCTCGGGATTCCTCTCCCGTCCATGCCGGGGCCTCATTCTTGTGTGGAGTCGGAGCCGGAACCTGAGGATTCCTCTCCAGTGTTGCCATGGATCTTGGGGTGCTTCTGAGTCTCCCCAGGGGAGTCAGGCATCGTCTCGAGTGGGGGCATGCACGTGCGCTTTCCTCCCTAGCTGCAGCAGTAGTGTCACGCTTCCTGTCACGTGGATCAAGGGATCTGTGGCTTTCCCTCGAGGCTGTCCCTCGAGGCTTTCCCACGAGGCTTTCCCACAGGGCTGTGCCACGTGCCACCTTGGTGGGAGTCGATCCTCGGCGTGAAAGTCGAGCCGGTGAAGGGAAAAGAGGTTCCTCTGGAATGGACTGAGTCATCTGGGGGACTCTTGGAATGGTGGCACGAACCTGGAGTTCCTCTCGCCGTTCCTGTTGAGAGGGCCTCCACTTGAGATGCGATGGGAACGCCGGGAACTCTTTCCCAACGAAGCACGGAAAGGATCCCTCATCTCGAGCTACGAGGCGGAAACGGGGCTCCTCTGGATGTGGGCGGGACCCACGTGTTTCCTCTCGAGTGGAGGCGGCTAGGTCGGGGAACTTCTTGATTTGCACCAAGGGTGTGAAGGACCCTTTCGAAGTTCCAGAGCTGAGGTGTGATCAGCCTCGAGACGCCTCAGCGGAAATGGGCCTCATCTCGCCTGGAAGGGAGAACCTCCTGGATTTTCTCGAGTTGCGGCAGGTCTTCTCGAGTTACGACGGGGACCTCAGGGACCCGCTCTGGTGGCCTCAGGAAAGGCCAGTCCCCATGCGAGTTGCTAGGGGACCTCTCGGGATTCCTCTCCCGTCCATGCGGGGGCCTCAGTCCTTGTGTGGAGTCGGGGCCGGAACCTGAGGATTCCTCTCCAGTGTCGCCATGGATCTTGGGGTGCTTCTCAGTCTCCCGAGGGGAGTCAGGCCTCGTCTCCTGTGGGGGCATGCACGTGCGCTTTCCTCCCGAGCTGCAGCAATAGTGTCACGCTTCCTGTCACGTGGATCAAGGGATCTGTGGATTCCCTCGAGGATTCCGATGGAGGCTTTCCCACGAGGCTTTCCCACAGGGCTGTGCCACGTGCCACCTTGTTGTGAGTCGATCCTCGGCGTGAAAGACGAGCCGGTGAAGGGAAAAGAGGTTCCTCTGGAATGGACTGAGACATCTGGGGGACTCTTGGAACGGTGGCACGTCCCTGGAGTTCCTCTCGCCGTTCCTGTTGTGAGGGCCTCCTCTTGAGATGCGACGGGAACGCCGGGAACTCTTTCCCGACGAAGCAGGGAAAGGATCCCTCATCTCGAGGTACGAGGCGCAAACGGTGCTCCTCTGGATGTGGGCGGGACCCTCGTGATTCCTCTCGAGTGGATACGGGTATGTCGGGGAACTTCTTGATTTGCACCCAGGGTGTGAAGGACCCTTTCGAGGTTCCAGAGGTGAGGTGTGATCAGCCTCGAGATGCCTCAGCGGAAATGGGCCTCATCTCGCCTGGAGGGGAGAACCTCCTGGATTTTCTCGAGTTGCAGCAGGTCTTCTCGAGTTACGACGGGGACCTCAGGGACCCGCTCTGGTGGCCTCAGGAAAGGCCAGTCCCCATGCGAGTTGCTAGGGGACATCTCGGGATTCCTCTCCCGTCCATGTCGGGGCCTAAGAGCTTGTGTGGAGTCGGGGCCGGAACCTGAGGTTTACTCTCCCGTGTTGTCATGGATCTTGGGGTGCTTCTGAGTCTCCCCAGGGGAGTCAGGCCTCGTCTCGAGTGGGGGCATGCACGTGCGCTTTCCTCCCGTGCTGCAGCAGTAGTGTCACGCTCCCTGTCACGTGGATCAAGGGATCTGTGGCTTTCCCTCGAGGCTTTCCCTCGAGGCTTTCACACGAGTCTTTCCCACAGGGATGTGCCACGTGCCACCTTGGTGTGAGTCGATCCTCGGCGTGAAAGTCGAGCCGGTGACGGGAAAAGAGGTTCCTCTGGAACGGACTGAGACATCTGGGGGACTCTTGGAATGGTGGCACGACCCTGGAGTTCCTATCACAGTTCCTGTTGAGAGGGTCTTCTCTTGAGATGCGACGGGAACGCCGGGAACTCTTTCCCGACGAAGCAGGGAAAGGATCCCTCATCTCGAGCTACGAGGCGGAAACGCGTCTGCTCTGGATGTGGGCGGGCCCCTCGTGTTTCCTCTCGAGTGGAGACGGGTATGTCGGGGAACTTCTTGATTTGCACCAAGGGTGTGAAGGAAACTTTCGAAGTTCCAGAGGTGAGGTGTAATCAGCCTCGAGACGCCTCAGCGGAAATGGGCCTCATCTCGCCTGGAGGGGAGAACCTCCTGGATTTTCTCGAGTTGCGGCAGGTCTTCTCGAGTTACGACGGGGACCTCAGGGACCCGCTCTGGTGGCCTCAGGAAATGCCAGTCCCCATGCGATTTGCTAGGGGGCATCTCAGGATTCCTCTCCCGTCCATGCCGGGGACTAAGACCTTGTGTGGAGTCGGGGCCGGAACCTCAGGATTCCTCTCCAGTGTTGCCATGGATCTTGGGGTGCTTCTGAGTCTCCCCAGGGGAGTCAGGGCTCGTCTCGAGTGGGGGCATGCACGTGCGCTTTCCTCCCGAGCTGCAGCAGTATTGTCACGCTTCCTGTCACGTGGATCAAGGGATCTTTGGTTTCCCTCGAGGCTTTCGCTCGAGGCTATCCCACGAGGGTTTCCCACAGGGCTGTGCAACGTGCCACCTTCGTGTGAGTAGGTCCTCGGCGTGAAAGACGAGCCGGTGAAGGGTTAAGAGGTTCCTCTGGAATGGACTGAGACATCTGGGGGACTCTTGAAATGGTGGCACGACCCTGGAGTGCCAATCGCCGTTCTTGTTGAGATGGCCTCCTCTTGTGATGCGACGGGAACGCCGGGAACACTTTCCCGACGAAGCAGGGAAAGGATCCCGCATCTCGAGCTACGAGGCAGAAACGGGGCTCCTCTGGATGTGGGCGGGACCCTCGTGTTTCCTCTCGAGTGGAGACGGGTATGTCGGGGAAATTCTTGATTTGCACCAAGGGTGTGAAGGACCGTTTCGAAGTTCCAGAGGTGAGGTGTGATCAGCCTCGAGACGCCTCAGCGGAAATGGGCCTCATCTGGTCAGAAGGGGAGAACATCCTGGATTTTCTCGAGTTGCGGCAGGTCTTCTCGAGTTACGACGGGGACCTCAGGGACCCGCTCTGGTGGCCTCAGGAAAGGCCAGTCCCCATGCGAGTTGCTAGGGGACCTCTCGGGATTCCTCTCCCGTCCATGCCGGGGCCTCATTCTTGTGTGGAGTCGGAGCCGGAACCTGAGGATTCCTCTCCAGTGTTGCCATGGATCTTGGGGTGCTTCTGAGTCTCCCCAGGGGAGTCAGGCATCGTCTCGAGTGGGGGCATGCACGTGCGCTTTCCTCCCTAGCTGCAGCAGTAGTGTCACGCTTCCTGTCACGTGGATCAAGGGATCTGTGGCTTTCCCTCGAGGCTGTCCCTCGAGGCTTTCCCACGAGGCTTTCCCACAGGGCTGTGCCACGTGCCACCTTGGTGGGAGTCGATCCTCGGCGTGAAAGTCGAGCCGGTGAAGGGAAAAGAGGTTCCTCTGGAATGGACTGAGTCATCTGGGGGACTCTTGGAATGGTGGCACGAACCTGGAGTTCCTCTCGCCGTTCCTGTTGAGAGGGCCTCCACTTGAGATGCGATGGGAACGCCGGGAACTCTTTCCCAACGAAGCACGGAAAGGATCCCTCATCTCGAGCTACGAGGCGGAAACGGGGCTCCTCTGGATGTGGGCGGGACCCACGTGTTTCCTCTCGAGTGGAGGCGGCTAGGTCGGGGAACTTCTTGATTTGCACCAAGGGTGTGAAGGACCCTTTCGAAGTTCCAGAGCTGAGGTGTGATCAGCCTCGAGACGCCTCAGCGGAAATGGGCCTCATCTCGCCTGGAAGGGAGAACCTCCTGGATTTTCTCGAGTTGCGGCAGGTCTTCTCGAGTTACGACGGGGACCTCAGGGACCCGCTCTGGTGGCCTCAGGAAAGGCCAGTCCCCATGCGAGTTGCTAGGGGACCTCTCGGGATTCCTCTCCCGTCCATGCGGGGGCCTCAGTCCTTGTGTGGAGTCGGGGCCGGAACCTGAGGATTCCTCTCCAGTGTCGCCATGGATCTTGGGGTGCTTCTCAGTCTCCCGAGGGGAGTCAGGCCTCGTCTCCTGTGGGGGCATGCACGTGCGCTTTCCTCCCGAGCTGCAGCAATAGTGTCACGCTTCCTGTCACGTGGATCAAGGGATCTGTGGATTCCCTCGAGGATTCCGATGGAGGCTTTCCCACGAGGCTTTCCCACAGGGCTGTGCCACGTGCCACCTTGTTGTGAGTCGATCCTCGGCGTGAAAGACGAGCCGGTGAAGGGAAAAGAGGTTCCTCTGGAATGGACTGAGACATCTGGGGGACTCTTGGAACGGTGGCACGTCCCTGGAGTTCCTCTCGCCGTTCCTGTTGTGAGGGCCTCCTCTTGAGATGCGACGGGAACGCCGGGAACTCTTTCCCGACGAAGCAGGGAAAGGATCCCTCATCTCGAGGTACGAGGCGCAAACGGTGCTCCTCTGGATGTGGGCGGGACCCTCGTGATTCCTCTCGAGTGGATACGGGTATGTCGGGGAACTTCTTGATTTGCACCCAGGGTGTGAAGGACCCTTTCGAGGTTCCAGAGGTGAGGTGTGATCAGCCTCGAGATGCCTCAGCGGAAATGGGCCTCATCTCGCCTGGAGGGGAGAACCTCCTGGATTTTCTCGAGTTGCAGCAGGTCTTCTCGAGTTACGACGGGGACCTCAGGGACCCGCTCTGGTGGCCTCAGGAAAGGCCAGTCCCCATGCGAGTTGCTAGGGGACATCTCGGGATTCCTCTCCCGTCCATGTCGGGGCCTAAGAGCTTGTGTGGAGTCGGGGCCGGAACCTGAGGTTTACTCTCCCGTGTTGTCATGGATCTTGGGGTGCTTCTGAGTCTCCCCAGGGGAGTCAGGCCTCGTCTCGAGTGGGGGCATGCACGTGCGCTTTCCTCCCGTGCTGCAGCAGTAGTGTCACGCTCCCTGTCACGTGGATCAAGGGATCTGTGGCTTTCCCTCGAGGCTTTCCCTCGAGGCTTTCACACGAGTCTTTCCCACAGGGATGTGCCACGTGCCACCTTGGTGTGAGTCGATCCTCGGCGTGAAAGTCGAGCCGGTGACGGGAAAAGAGGTTCCTCTGGAACGGACTGAGACATCTGGGGGACTCTTGGAATGGTGGCACGACCCTGGAGTTCCTATCACAGTTCCTGTTGAGAGGGTCTTCTCTTGAGATGCGACGGGAACGCCGGGAACTCTTTCCCGACGAAGCAGGGAAAGGATCCCTCATCTCGAGCTACGAGGCGGAAACGCGTCTGCTCTGGATGTGGGCGGGCCCCTCGTGTTTCCTCTCGAGTGGAGACGGGTATGTCGGGGAACTTCTTGATTTGCACCAAGGGTGTGAAGGAAACTTTCGAAGTTCCAGAGGTGAGGTGTAATCAGCCTCGAGACGCCTCAGCGGAAATGGGCCTCATCTCGCCTGGAGGGGAGAACCTCCTGGATTTTCTCGAGTTGCGGCAGGTCTTCTCGAGTTACGACGGGGACCTCAGGGACCCGCTCTGGTGGCCTCAGGAAATGCCAGTCCCCATGCGATTTGCTAGGGGGCATCTCAGGATTCCTCTCCCGTCCATGCCGGGGACTAAGACCTTGTGTGGAGTCGGGGCCGGAACCTCAGGATTCCTCTCCAGTGTTGCCATGGATCTTGGGGTGCTTCTGAGTCTCCCCAGGGGAGTCAGGGCTCGTCTCGAGTGGGGGCATGCACGTGCGCTTTCCTCCCGAGCTGCAGCAGTATTGTCACGCTTCCTGTCACGTGGATCAAGGGATCTTTGGTTTCCCTCGAGGCTTTCGCTCGAGGCTATCCCACGAGGGTTTCCCACAGGGCTGTGCAACGTGCCACCTTCGTGTGAGTAGGTCCTCGGCGTGAAAGACGAGCCGGTGAAGGGTTAAGAGGTTCCTCTGGAATGGACTGAGACATCTGGGGGACTCTTGAAATGGTGGCACGACCCTGGAGTGCCAATCGCCGTTCTTGTTGAGATGGCCTCCTCTTGTGATGCGACGGGAACGCCGGGAACACTTTCCCGACGAAGCAGGGAAAGGATCCCGCATCTCGAGCTACGAGGCAGAAACGGGGCTCCTCTGGATGTGGGCGGGACCCTCGTGTTTCCTCTCGAGTGGAGACGGGTATGTCGGGGAAATTCTTGATTTGCACCAAGGGTGTGAAGGACCGTTTCGAAGTTCCAGAGGTGAGGTGTGATCAGCCTCGAGACGCCTCAGCGGAAATGGGCCTCATCTCGTCAGAAGGGGAGAACATCCTGGATTTTCTCGAGTTGCGGCAGGTCTTCTCGAGTTACGACGGGGACCTCAGGGACCCGCTCTGGTGGCCTCAGGAAAGGCCAGTCCCCATGCGAGTTGCTAGGGGACCTCTCGGGATTCCTCTCCCGTCCATGCCGGGGCCTCATTCTTGTGTGGAGTCGGAGCCGGAACCTGAGGATTCCTCTCCAGTGTTGCCATGGATCTTGGGGTGCTTCTGAGTCTCCCCAGGGGAGTCAGGCATCGTCTCGAGTGGGGGCATGCACGTGCGCTTTCCTCCCTAGCTGCAGCAGTAGTGTCACGCTTCCTGTCACGTGGATCAAGGGATCTGTGGCTTTCCCTCGAGGCTGTCCCTCGAGGCTTTCCCACGAGGCTTTCCCACAGGGCTGTGCCACGTGCCACCTTGGTGGGAGTCGATCCTCGGCGTGAAAGTCGAGCCGGTGAAGGGAAAAGAGGTTCCTCTGGAATGGACTGAGTCATCTGGGGGACTCTTGGAATGGTGGCACGAACCTGGAGTTCCTCTCGCCGTTCCTGTTGAGAGGGCCTCCACTTGAGATGCGACGGGAACGC
The DNA here is from genome assembly GCF_023091745.1 of Budorcas taxicolor. Lineage (NCBI taxonomy): Eukaryota > Metazoa > Chordata > Mammalia > Artiodactyla > Bovidae > Budorcas > Budorcas taxicolor. The sequence goes on along the minus strand of NW_026292239.1, from coordinate 8,750 downwards.
CGGGAACTCTTTCCCGACGAAGCAGGGAAAGGATCCCTCATCTCGAGCTACGAGGCGGAAACGGGGCTCCTCTGGATGTGGGCGGGACCCTCGTGTTTCCTCTCGAGTGGAGGCGGCTAGGTCGGGGAACTTCTTGATTTGCACCAAGGGTGTGAAGGACCCTTTCGAAGTTCCAGAGCTGAGGTGTGATCAGCCTCGAGACGCCTCAGCGGAAATGGGCCTCATCTCGCCTGGAGGGGAGAACCTCCTGGATTTTCTCGATTTGCAGCAGGTCTTCTCGAGTTACGACGGGGACCTCAGGGAACCGCTCTGGTGGCCTCAGGAAAGGCCAGTCCCCATGCGAGTTGCTAGAGGACCTCTCGGGATTCCTCTCCCGTCCATGCGGGGGCCTCAGTCCTTGTGTGGAGTCGGGGCCGGAACCTGAGGATTCCTCTCCAGTGTCGCCATGGATCTTGGGGTGCTTCTCAGTCTCCCGAGGGGAGTCAGGCCTCGTCTCGAGTGGGGGCATGCACGTGCGCTTTCCTCCCGAGCTGCAGCAGTAGTGTCACGCTTCCTGTCACGTGGATCAAGGGATCTGTGGCTTTCCCTCGAGGCTGTCCCTCGAGGCTTTCCCACGAGGCTTTCCCACAGGGCTGTGCCACGTGCCACCTTGGTGGGAGTCGATCCTCGGCGTGAAAGACGAGCCGGTGAAGGGAAAAGAGGTTCCTCTGGAATGGACTGAGTCATCTGGGGGACTCTTGGAATGGTGGCACGAACCTGGAGTTCCTCTCGCCGTTCCTGTTGAGAGGGCCTCCACTTGAGATGCGATGGGAACGCCGGGAACTCTTTCCCAACGAAGCACGGAAAGGATCCCTCATCTCGAGCTACGAGGCGGAAACGGGGTTCCTCTGGATGTGGGCGGGACCCACGTGTTTCCTCTCGAGTGGAGGCGGCTAGGTCGGGGAACTTCTTGATTTGCACCAAGGGTGTGAAGGACCCTTTCGAAGTTCCAGAGCTGAGGTGTGATCAGCCTCGAGACGCCTCAGCGGAAATGGGCCTCATCTCGCCTGGAAGGGAGAACCTCCTGGATTTTCTCGAGTTGCGGCAGGTCTTCTCGAGTTACGACGGGGACCTCAGGGACCCGCTCTGGTGGCCTCAGGAAAGGCCAGTCCCCATGCGAGTTGCTAGGGGACCTCTCGGGATTCCTCTCCCGTCCATGCCGGGGCCTCAGTCCTTGTGTGGAGTCGGGGCCGGAACCTGAGGATTCCTCTCCAGTGTCGCCATGGATCTTGGGGTGCTTCTCAGTCTCCCGAGGGGAGTCAGGCCTCGTCTCCTGTGGGGGCATGCACGTGCGCTTTCCTCCCGAGCTGCAGCAATAGTGTCACGCTTCCTGTCACGTGGATCAAGGGATCTGTGGATTCCCTCGAGGATTCCGATGGAGGCTTTCCCACGAGGCTTTCCCACAGGGCTGTGCCACGTGCCACCTTGTTGTGAGTCCATCCTCGGCGTGAAAGACGAGCCGGTGAAGGGAAAAGAGGTTCCTCTGGAATGGACTGAGACATCTGGGGGACTCTTGGAACGGTGGCACGTCCCTGGAGTTCCTCTCGCCGTTCCTGTTGTGAGGGCCTCCTCTTGAGATGCGACGGGAACGCCGGGAACTCTTTCCCGACGAAGCAGGGAAAGGATCCCTCATCTCGAGGTACGAGGCGCAAACGGTGCTCCTCTGGATGTGGGCGGGACCCTCGTGATTCCTCTCGAGTGGATACGGGTATGTCGGGGAACTTCTTGATTTGCACCCAGGGTGTGAAGGACCCTTTCGAGGTTCCAGAGGTGAGGTGTGATCAGCCTCGAGATGCCTCAGCGGAAATGGGCCTCATCTCGCCTGGAGGGGAGAACCTCCTGGATTTTCTCGAGTTGCAGCAGGTCTTCTCGAGTTACGACGGGGACCTCAGGGACCCGCTCTGGTGGCCTCAGGAAAGGCCAGTCCCCATGCGAGTTGCTAGGGGACATCTCGGGATTCCTCTCCCGTCCATGTCGGGGCCTAAGAGCTTGTGTGGAGTCGGGGCCGGAACCTGAGGTTTACTCTCCCGTGTTGTCATGGATCTTGGGGTGCTTCTGAGTCTCCCCAGGGGAGTCAGGCCTCGTCTCGAGTGGGGGCATGCACGTGCGCTTTCCTCCCGTGCTGCAGCAGTAGTGTCACGCTCCCTGTCACGTGGATCAAGGGATCTGTGGCTTTCCCTCGAGGCTTTCCCTCGAGGCTTTCACACGAGTCTTTCCCACAGGGATGTGCCACGTGCCACCTTGGTGTGAGTCGATCCTCGGCGTGAAAGTCGAGCCGGTGACGGGAAAAGAGGTTCCTCTGGAACGGACTGAGACATCTGGGGGACTCTTGGAATGGTGGCACGACCCTGGAGTTCCTATCACAGTTCCTGTTGAGAGGGTCTTCTCTTGAGATGCGACGGGAACGCCGGGAACTCTTTCCCGACGAAGCAGGGAAAGGATCCCTCATCTCGAGCTACGAGGCGGAAACGCGTCTGCTCTGGATGTGGGCGGGCCCCTCGTGTTTCCTCTCGAGTGGAGACGGGTATGTCGGGGAACTTCTTGATTTGCACCAAGGGTGTGAAGGAAACTTTCGAAGTTCCAGAGGTGAGGTGTAATCAGCCTCGAGACGCCTCAGCGGAAATGGGCCTCATCTCGCCTGGAGGGGAGAACCTCCTGGATTTTCTCGAGTTGCGGCAGGTCTTCTCGAGTTACGACGGGGACCTCAGGGACCCGCTCTGGTGGCCTCAGGAAATGCCAGTCCCCATGCGATTTGCTAGGGGGCATCTCAGGATTCCTCTCCCGTCCATGCCGGGGACTAAGACCTTGTGTGGAGTCGGGGCCGGAACCTCAGGATTCCTCTCCAGTGTTGCCATGGATCTTGGGGTGCTTCTGAGTCTCCCCAGGGGAGTCAGGGCTCGTCTCGAGTGGGGGCATGCACGTGCGCTTTCCTCCCGAGCTGCAGCAGTATTGTCACGCTTCCTGTCACGTGGATCAAGGGATCTTTGGTTTCCCTCGAGGCTTTCGCTCGAGGCTATCCCACGAGGGTTTCCCACAGGGCTGTGCAACGTGCCACCTTCGTGTGAGTAGGTCCTCGGCGTGAAAGACGAGCCGGTGAAGGGAAAAGAGGTTCCTCTGGAATGGACTGAGACATCTGGGGGACTCTTGGAACGGTGGCACGTCCCTGGAGTTCCTCTCGCCGTTCCTGTTGTGAGGGCCTCCTCTTGAGATGCGACGGGAACGCCGGGAACTCTTTCCCGACGAAGCAGGGAAAGGATCCCTCATCTCGAGGTACGAGGCGCAAACGGTGCTCCTCTGGATGTGGGCGGGACCCTCGTGATTCCTCTCGAGTGGATACGGGTATGTCGGGGAACTTCTTGATTTGCACCCAGGGTGTGAAGGACCCTTTCGAGGTTCCAGAGGTGAGGTGTGATCAGCCTCGAGATGCCTCAGCGGAAATGGGCCTCATCTCGCCTGGAGGGGAGAACCTCCTGGATTTTCTCGAGTTGCAGCAGGTCTTCTCGAGTTACGACGGGGACCTCAGGGACCCGCTCTGGTGGCCTCAGGAAAGGCCAGTCCCCATGCGAGTTGCTAGGGGACATCTCGGGATTCCTCTCCCGTCCATGTCGGGGCCTAAGAGCTTGTGTGGAGTCGGGGCCGGAACCTGAGGTTTACTCTCCCGTGTTGTCATGGATCTTGGGGTGCTTCTGAGTCTCCCCAGGGGAGTCAGGCCTCGTCTCGAGTGGGGGCATGCACGTGCGCTTTCCTCCCGTGCTGCAGCAGTAGTGTCACGCTCCCTGTCACGTGGATCAAGGGATCTGTGGCTTTCCCTCGAGGCTTTCCCTCGAGGCTTTCACACGAGTCTTTCCCACAGGGATGTGCCACGTGCCACCTTGGTGTGAGTCGATCCTCGGCGTGAAAGTCGAGCCGGTGACGGGAAAAGAGGTTCCTCTGGAACGGACTGAGACATCTGGGGGACTCTTGGAATGGTGGCACGACCCTGGAGTTCCTATCACAGTTCCTGTTGAGAGGGTCTTCTCTTGAGATGCGACGGGAACGCCGGGAACTCTTTCCCGACGAAGCAGGGAAAGGATCCCTCATCTCGAGCTACGAGGCGGAAACGCGTCTGCTCTGGATGTGGGCGGGCCCCTCGTGTTTCCTCTCGAGTGGAGACGGGTATGTCGGGGAACTTCTTGATTTGCACCAAGGGTGTGAAGGAAACTTTCGAAGTTCCAGAGGTGAGGTGTAATCAGCCTCGAGACGCCTCAGCGGAAATGGGCCTCATCTCGCCTGGAGGGGAGAACCTCCTGGATTTTCTCGAGTTGCGGCAGGTCTTCTCGAGTTACGACGGGGACCTCAGGGACCCGCTCTGGTGGCCTCAGGAAATGCCAGTCCCCATGCGATTTGCTAGGGGGCATCTCAGGATTCCTCTCCCGTCCATGCCGGGGACTAAGACCTTGTGTGGAGTCGGGGCCGGAACCTCAGGATTCCTCTCCAGTGTTGCCATGGATCTTGGGGTGCTTCTGAGTCTCCCCAGGGGAGTCAGGGCTCGTCTCGAGTGGGGGCATGCACGTGCGCTTTCCTCCCGAGCTGCAGCAGTATTGTCACGCTTCCTGTCACGTGGATCAAGGGATCTTTGGTTTCCCTCGAGGCTTTCGCTCGAGGCTATCCCACGAGGGTTTCCCACAGGGCTGTGCAACGTGCCACCTTCGTGTGAGTAGGTCCTCGGCGTGAAAGACGAGCCGGTGAAGGGTTAAGAGGTTCCTCTGGAATGGACTGAGACATCTGGGGGACTCTTGAAATGGTGGCACGACCCTGGAGTGCCAATCGCCGTTCTTGTTGAGATGGCCTCCTCTTGTGATGCGACGGGAACGCCGGGAACACTTTCCCGACGAAGCAGGGAAAGGATCCCGCATCTCGAGCTACGAGGCAGAAACGGGGCTCCTCTGGATGTGGGCGGGACCCTCGTGTTTCCTCTCGAGTGGAGACGGGTATGTCGGGGAAATTCTTGATTTGCACCAAGGGTGTGAAGGACCGTTTCGAAGTTCCAGAGGTGAGGTGTGATCAGCCTCGAGACGCCTCAGCGGAAATGGGCCTCATCTCGTCAGAAGGGGAGAACATCCTGGATTTTCTCGAGTTGCGGCAGGTCTTCTCGAGTTACGACGGGGACCTCAGGGACCCGCTCTGGTGGCCTCAGGAAAGGCCAGTCCCCATGCGAGTTGCTAGGGGACCTCTCGGGATTCCTCTCCCGTCCATGCCGGGGCCTCATTCTTGTGTGGAGTCGGAGCCGGAACCTGAGGATTCCTCTCCAGTGTTGCCATGGATCTTGGGGTGCTTCTGAGTCTCCCCAGGGGAGTCAGGCATCGTCTCGAGTGGGGGCATGCACGTGCGCTTTCCTCCCTAGCTGCAGCAGTAGTGTCACGCTTCCTGTCACGTGGATCAAGGGATCTGTGGCTTTCCCTCGAGGCTGTCCCTCGAGGCTTTCCCACGAGGCTTTCCCACAGGGCTGTGCCACGTGCCACCTTGGTGGGAGTCGATCCTCGGCGTGAAAGTCGAGCCGGTGAAGGGAAAAGAGGTTCCTCTGGAATGGACTGAGTCATCTGGGGGACTCTTGGAATGGTGGCACGAACCTGGAGTTCCTCTCGCCGTTCCTGTTGAGAGGGCCTCCACTTGAGATGCGATGGGAACGCCGGGAACTCTTTCCCAACGAAGCACGGAAAGGATCCCTCATCTCGAGCTACGAGGCGGAAACGGGGCTCCTCTGGATGTGGGCGGGACCCACGTGTTTCCTCTCGAGTGGAGGCGGCTAGGTCGGGGAACTTCTTGATTTGCACCAAGGGTGTGAAGGACCCTTTCGAAGTTCCAGAGCTGAGGTGTGATCAGCCTCGAGACGCCTCAGCGGAAATGGGCCTCATCTCGCCTGGAAGGGAGAACCTCCTGGATTTTCTCGAGTTGCGGCAGGTCTTCTCGAGTTACGACGGGGACCTCAGGGACCCGCTCTGGTGGCCTCAGGAAAGGCCAGTCCCCATGCGAGTTGCTAGGGGACCTCTCGGGATTCCTCTCCCGTCCATGCGGGGGCCTCAGTCCTTGTGTGGAGTCGGGGCCGGAACCTGAGGATTCCTCTCCAGTGTCGCCATGGATCTTGGGGTGCTTCTCAGTCTCCCGAGGGGAGTCAGGCCTCGTCTCCTGTGGGGGCATGCACGTGCGCTTTCCTCCCGAGCTGCAGCAATAGTGTCACGCTTCCTGTCACGTGGATCAAGGGATCTGTGGATTCCCTCGAGGATTCCGATGGAGGCTTTCCCACGAGGCTTTCCCACAGGGCTGTGCCACGTGCCACCTTGTTGTGAGTCGATCCTCGGCGTGAAAGACGAGCCGGTGAAGGGAAAAGAGGTTCCTCTGGAATGGACTGAGACATCTGGGGGACTCTTGGAACGGTGGCACGTCCCTGGAGTTCCTCTCGCCGTTCCTGTTGTGAGGGCCTCCTCTTGAGATGCGACGGGAACGCCGGGAACTCTTTCCCGACGAAGCAGGGAAAGGATCCCTCATCTCGAGGTACGAGGCGCAAACGGTGCTCCTCTGGATGTGGGCGGGACCCTCGTGATTCCTCTCGAGTGGATACGGGTATGTCGGGGAACTTCTTGATTTGCACCCAGGGTGTGAAGGACCCTTTCGAGGTTCCAGAGGTGAGGTGTGATCAGCCTCGAGATGCCTCAGCGGAAATGGGCCTCATCTCGCCTGGAGGGGAGAACCTCCTGGATTTTCTCGAGTTGCAGCAGGTCTTCTCGAGTTACGACGGGGACCTCAGGGACCCGCTCTGGTGGCCTCAGGAAAGGCCAGTCCCCATGCGAGTTGCTAGGGGACATCTCGGGATTCCTCTCCCGTCCATGTCGGGGCCTAAGAGCTTGTGTGGAGTCGGGGCCGGAACCTGAGGTTTACTCTCCCGTGTTGTCATGGATCTTGGGGTGCTTCTGAGTCTCCCCAGGGGAGTCAGGCCTCGTCTCGAGTGGGGGCATGCACGTGCGCTTTCCTCCCGTGCTGCAGCAGTAGTGTCACGCTCCCTGTCACGTGGATCAAGGGATCTGTGGCTTTCCCTCGAGGCTTTCCCTCGAGGCTTTCACACGAGTCTTTCCCACAGGGATGTGCCACGTGCCACCTTGGTGTGAGTCGATCCTCGGCGTGAAAGTCGAGCCGGTGACGGGAAAAGAGGTTCCTCTGGAACGGACTGAGACATCTGGGGGACTCTTGGAATGGTGGCACGACCCTGGAGTTCCTATCACAGTTCCTGTTGAGAGGGTCTTCTCTTGAGATGCGACGGGAACGCCGGGAACTCTTTCCCGACGAAGCAGGGAAAGGATCCCTCATCTCGAGCTACGAGGCGGAAACGCGTCTGCTCTGGATGTGGGCGGGCCCCTCGTGTTTCCTCTCGAGTGGAGACGGGTATGTCGGGGAACTTCTTGATTTGCACCAAGGGTGTGAAGGAAACTTTCGAAGTTCCAGAGGTGAGGTGTAATCAGCCTCGAGACGCCTCAGCGGAAATGGGCCTCATCTCGCCTGGAGGGGAGAACCTCCTGGATTTTCTCGAGTTGCGGCAGGTCTTCTCGAGTTACGACGGGGACCTCAGGGACCCGCTCTGGTGGCCTCAGGAAATGCCAGTCCCCATGCGATTTGCTAGGGGGCATCTCAGGATTCCTCTCCCGTCCATGCCGGGGACTAAGACCTTGTGTGGAGTCGGGGCCGGAACCTCAGGATTCCTCTCCAGTGTTGCCATGGATCTTGGGGTGCTTCTGAGTCTCCCCAGGGGAGTCAGGGCTCGTCTCGAGTGGGGGCATGCACGTGCGCTTTCCTCCCGAGCTGCAGCAGTATTGTCACGCTTCCTGTCACGTGGATCAAGGGATCTTTGGTTTCCCTCGAGGCTTTCGCTCGAGGCTATCCCACGAGGGTTTCCCACAGGGCTGTGCAACGTGCCACCTTCGTGTGAGTAGGTCCTCGGCGTGAAAGACGAGCCGGTGAAGGGTTAAGAGGTTCCTCTGGAATGGACTGAGACATCTGGGGGACTCTTGAAATGGTGGCACGACCCTGGAGTGCCAATCGCCGTTCTTGTTGAGATGGCCTCCTCTTGTGATGCGACGGGAACGCCGGGAACACTTTCCCGACGAAGCAGGGAAAGGATCCCGCATCTCGAGCTACGAGGCAGAAACGGGGCTCCTCTGGATGTGGGCGGGACCCTCGTGTTTCCTCTCGAGTGGAGACGGGTATGTCGGGGAAATTCTTGATTTGCACCAAGGGTGTGAAGGACCGTTTCGAAGTTCCAGAGGTGAGGTGTGATCAGCCTCGAGACGCCTCAGCGGAAATGGGCCTCATCTCGTCAGAAGGGGAGAACATCCTGGATTTTCTCGAGTTGCGGCAGGTCTTCTCGAGTTACGACGGGGACCTCAGGGACCCGCTCTGGTGGCCTCAGGAAAGGCCAGTCCCCATGCGAGTTGCTAGGGGACCTCTCGGGATTCCTCTCCCGTCCATGCCGGGGCCTCATTCTTGTGTGGAGTCGGAGCCGGAACCTGAGGATTCCTCTCCAGTGTTGCCATGGATCTTGGGGTGCTTCTGAGTCTCCCCAGGGGAGTCAGGCATCGTCTCGAGTGGGGGCATGCACGTGCGCTTTCCTCCCTAGCTGCAGCAGTAGTGTCACGCTTCCTGTCACGTGGATCAAGGGATCTGTGGCTTTCCCTCGAGGCTGT